>NC_091082.1:24705000-25005000 GCF_032405125.1 Capricornis sumatraensis | reverse complement strand
TAGCCTGGAGTGTTCTTGTATTTCTTTAGTGCTAAGTTGATTTACTCTTCTTCAGATTCTGTCTAGAAATTCACTAACCTAGAGAGGCTTCCGTAACCTCCCTTATCTCTCCACCACTGGGTTACTTGCACTATATTTCAGCAGTCTGGTTGTTGTCTGTCTCACTCATTAGGGCCATCATATAGTGTTATTTTATGCTTCTCTATTACCCCAAAGGCTGGCAGTTTCATAGGCAGTGCATATCCCTTGAGCAAGGTCCCAACGTGAAGAAGATATGTAATGACCTTCCATGAGCATGCTGAATGAATGAAAATAAAGTCATTATTGTTAAATGCTGCGTGTGTGTGTCTGCTAAATTGCTTCAGTTGTGTCTGACTCTGTGACCCTATGGACCATAGCCCACCAGCCTCCATGTCTATGGGGTTTTCCAGGCAAGAACGCTGGAGTGGGTTGCCATGCCCTCCTCCAAGGGACCTTTCCAGCTCAGAGATCAAGCCTGTGTCTCCTGTGACTCCTGCATTGCAGGTGGATTCTTTACTACTGAGCCACCAGCAAACCCTGTTAAAAGCTATTTACATTTTAAAATTGATTGTTGCTACTGTGTATCTTAGCCTCGATTGACTAATGTAACAATAAAAATTCTGAATTATTTGACTCACTTGGAAAGAAATTTAAGAATGTATCATTAGTTAGATAAAATTCTGTGCCCTATCCAAATATGTTAAAATGATTATATAATGATTTTCCATGTTATCTAAAAATTATGTAACTCAAGCTCCACACTTTAGACTAGAGAGACA
The DNA here is from genome assembly GCF_032405125.1 of Capricornis sumatraensis. NCBI lineage: Eukaryota > Metazoa > Chordata > Mammalia > Artiodactyla > Bovidae > Capricornis > Capricornis sumatraensis. The sequence goes on along the minus strand of NC_091082.1, from coordinate 25,004,200 downwards.
CAGACAGAAGCAGAGAAACAGAGAGAGAGAGAGAAAAGGGAGAAAGAGAGAAACTGAGAGAGAGCAAACTGGAGAAGACTAAGGCAATTCCTAGAAAAATGTGCTAATTAAAAACAGAATTATAACCTGTGACAGCTAACAGGCACCTAGAAAACAGGATGACTAAGTGTAATACAGGTTTTTGGAGGGGATTCTGAAACAGAAATAATATTAGGTAAAAATTATGGAAATATGAATAAATAAATTTGAATAAACTGTTGAACATAGATAATATATAACAGTTGTTCATTAGTTGTGAAAAATATATGATGTTATTATAATATGTTAATAATGGGGGAAATGGATGACAGATACATGGAGACTATCTTCACAATTTTTCTCTAATTTTAAATCTGTTTTAAAATTTAAAATATATTTTCAAAACTGAGGCACTAAGTAAAGACTAAGGATTATAGGAGAAGAGTTAAATATTTTGTATAATTAATATTTTGACAAATTATATAATAATATAGTATAGCTAAATGTGTTTGGGAAATACTTTTTAACATGTAAATTTAATATTTTTAAAATCTATTGTTACAAAAGTTCTTTTCAGGCATTACCTAAAATATGAACTCATGGGAAAATATTTTCAAAGTGAAAATAACTCATGAAAATATCCTGTAGGAAAAGTAAGGGAGAATATTTAATATTACATTTTATATTTTTGAATAATTAATATATAAATTTTCTACTGGGAAAATATTTTACTAACTTTTCTTTAACAATTCCAATTAGTGTAATAGTCAGTATTTTTAAAACATGAGGGCACTAATCACTTTCATGTTTTGAAACTTTACATTTGCACTGATAATATTTTAGCACACAATATCCCCCAAAGACTAATTAAATGCAAAGTCTAAAAGCATTTTCTCTAATATATTCAAAAATATATAAATATTTCAGGTAAAGAAAACCCTTTTATAATAACTTGAGCTTTCAAATGACTTAATTATTCTTTTAATTATAATTTTTATGCTTTATAATGATTGGTTATTTGAATTATCTCTTGAGTCTGGAATGTAAAACATATTACTATAGAATATATCTTGTTAGTTGGTTTTTCTTTTTTTCCTTTGTTAATTATATCCTTTTAGATGAATCAATCTATTTCACTCTAAAAAGCACTTTGTGATTCTCTGCTAAGTTGCCTCAGTCATGTCTGATTCTTTGTCACCCTATGGACCGTAACTCACTAGGATCCTCTGTCCATGGGATTCTCCAAGCAAGAATACTGGAGTGGGTTGCCATGCCCTCTTCCAGGGGATTTTCCTGATCCAGGGATCAAACTTGAATCTCTTATGTCTCTTGAAATGTCCAGTTCTTTACCTCTAGTGTCACCTGGGATGCCCAAGGGAGCCAAAATTTTCCATATAAAATGATTTATGCATACCCAAAACACCATTTTCAAAAGTCCTATATTTTAAATATTTAAATTTTCTATTTGCTTTTCTCTTTATACCATCACAGCATGTTGAAAATAGTTACAAATATATCAATCAATAAATACAGTAACATAATAAAATATGCAAGGTCTTTGTAGGTTCTTATGGTTTAAATGGCTATTAAAGAACCTAACCTCTTACCACAGGGAAAACTACAATATTTTAGGAAATGGAGTCACCTGATGTGGGTGTAGTAAAATAAGAGGTATGCAGCAAGTTTCTTAGTAAAACTGTTTTTACCTCTTGAAAGTAAACAGGACTCATATTACACTTTCTGAACTAAAATATATTTTTAGTTTTGATAATATTTTGACATAATCCAGTATAAAGTAGAATTTGTGATTTTTGTATGCAATAAAGTGAATATGGTTCTAAATATCAAGTATACATCTTCTCCTCACCCTAGTGCTATATTACCAACCATTACTAAGTTACATTTTCACAGCATTTCTTTCCACCATAAAATTAATGTATAAACATATACATATAAATCATAGGTTACCTATAATGCTATGGATATTAACATGCCTTTTATTTTCCATTATAAACTCTATATGTTTAAATTATTTTCCATTAGAAATTATATTTTCATTACTGAGTAAATATTTTATGAAATATCAAAAAAGTTATTCATTTACTTTCTCAGGCATAACTTTTTGAATATCAGTTAGCATCTGTGCTTTGTTCTGGATCAGGGGATAACAACAACAACAAAAAAGAGATAAAATCCCTGAACTGAAAATTTATCTCAGTTATTTGATATACACACCTAACCGTGTAGTTGTTTTGTATTATTTGACATTCATATGCACTTGTATTATTGTTAGCATGTTTAGTCACTCAATCATGTCCAAGTCTCTGACTCTCTGCGACCCCATGGACTATAGCTTGCCAGGCTTCTCTGTCATGCGATTTACCAGGCAAGAACACTGGAGCAGGTTGACATTACTATTCCAGGGGATCTTTCCAACTGAAGGGTCGAACCCACACATCTTGGTCTCCTGCATTGGCAGGCAGGCAGATTCTTCACCACTAGCACCATCTGGGAAGACCTTTAGTCTTCTGTGTAAATATATATATATTCCATATTTCTATATGTCTATGTGAACACATGTACTTTAGTGTGAGTATATATGTATATCGTATTAATTACTGTGTATGTATATATTAGTGTGCACATATCTTATTTACAAGTGTATTTCAAGATACACTAAAAATAGACTGTTCTTTAAATTTGCTCTTCTACATCACTTCTATTCTAGTAGAAATATATAAATATTATGAACATTTGCTAAGTAATACAATTTATAAATCTAAACTGTCATTCTGCAACTTTGTAATATATAATAACTTGTTTTAATTACTATGCCCAAGGAGGTGTGGCCTGATGATTTCCTCTTTGGTCCAGCCAGGTGATGTCAAGCACCCTGTGTAGAGCTAAGGGTGGATGAGGTATGGACACTGCCCTCTTAGCGACATCAGTGATAGCAGAATGGGAGCTCTGTGTTATGCCTCACCACTTTTGAATGGAGCTAAACAGTTGTTTAATAGTGACACTTAAACTGAAGTGAAGCAAAAGCAGTTGCCCATCCCCCCAAAACCAGGTGACAGAATCTACCATCTACATTCAGGTGAGTTAAAAAAATGTGTTTTCTGGGAAATATAAAGTTTAGTTTCTCAATTGGTGGTTTAACTCAGTGTTTTATAAGTCAAGCTATTGCCTGGCTCAAGTCAACCCTCCTATATCTTCAAATCTGTTACATATATGTTAGTGCCTAATAGTGGGATTTAATCACTATGTATAGAAATTTATCATGTCATCTACAAAATTACTTTTCAGAAGACTATCCAAGTTCCTATTCATTTATGTTAGTTTTTGATACAGATACAGCTTAATCTCTTAGGCAGTCTTTCAAATATTTATTATTTACTATTTTCTGGGCATAGTACTAGGCAATGGGAACACAAAGTTAAACCAGTAGAGATGGCCCTTTGGTTCTGGAGTTTACAATGTAATGTGCAAGAAATAGTATAGTAATGAATGAATGGGTAAATAAATAATATGACGTCTTGGTGGCTCAGCTGGTAAAGAATCCACTTGCAATGTGGGAGACCTGGGTTCAGTCCCTGGGTTGGGAAGACCCCCTGGAGAATGGAAAGGCTATCCATTCCAATATTCTGGCTTGGAGAATTCCATGGACTGTACAGTCCATGGGGTCACAAAGAGTGAGACCCGACTGACCAACTTTCACTTTCTAAACCCTCAAGACCTATAGTGCTAGTTTGTTTATAAGAAAACGTGTTTAAGAAGTTAAGCAACTTGGTTTGGATCATGGAGTCAGAATGTAGGAGAGGTAGGATTAAACTGAAATATGGTTTACACCTGAGTAGCAACCATGACAGAAAGAATATTACACTTGAAATAGTTGAAGTGCCTCATGAATACAGTGACTGTCCTATATCTTTGAGCAGTAATGGTTAAGAAGTCACTGTTTTATCTTTTCCTTCTCATGGCCTCAATGCTAATTGCATGAACATCATGTTTAATTGTAAACATCCAAGGAAAGAGTGGAATGAGCATAAACAGTAGTGGAATACATATATATATATATATATATATATATACACACACACACACACACATACTGTGTAAATAAGAAACAGAATGAAAAAGATAGATGTAATGAAATTGCCACAAGTGCATGTTAATTTTTTTTTTTTTTTCCAATCAAGCAATTCTAATCCACTGCTCTCCTTATTAAAACCTGACTGTGGTGGCAATAAAGTTTATTTTGACACAAAGGTCTTAATTGGGACCAGGCTATCAGAGATGACAGATGTTAGTGTACTGGTCAAAAGAGAGGAGGGTCATGCTGATTTAGGTGACAAAATGACTATGACAGTGTCACCTTGTGAAGAGAGTGACACTGGTGACAATTAGGGGGAAAACACCTATCTGACAGTGTGAGCAGTGAAAATGAATACCAGCAGGAAGAAATAACATGAGATGAATTAAAAACAGGGTAAGAGAGAGATAGTAAAGTGTGGTTTTGTAATCATTTCCAGGAGGAATAAGCCAAAAGTGTACCTAAAATCAGCATTGATCTGTTTAATTGACCAAATGGATTCCACTAACAACACCATTTTAAAGGATGATAAAGTAGCCCATCGCTACAATTAAACACATAATCATGACATTAATTTTTGGAATCTGGTGTCTGATGGTTTTATCTTTCAATCATATCAGAAGACATTCACACTCCGTGTGATACTTTTCAATTGTTCAGATTTCTGTACAAGGTTACGACACACAGGCAGTATTTTTCTCTGTGGCATTCTTCGGCCACAGAATGTCAGTGCCGACACTGCATTTTCGCTCGTGCCATTGCTTTTCATTTGTAAGTGTCAGCTGAAAAATGCATTTCATGTCTTCGCTAAATGGTAATCCCATTTTTATATCTTTTTTATTTTCTTTGCTTCAATTTATTCCTCATACTCTCTCATGCAGGGCTAACGGATTTGGGTGACAAATACAGTTAGAGGCAAAACTAGAAGGAAACATAAAACTGTGTATTTGTAGAGGCATTTTCAATTACCATCACTCCTTGATATTAATACAAAACCATGAAAAACTGATGATAGGTATTATTACCCCTATTTTTTAAATAAAGACACAGGTGCTAAAAGAAACCTGATATAGCCTATGCAAAGTCATACTGTTACACTTTACTACATTTAAATACAAAAATTTAATGGGATACATAAATGTTTCAGCCTAAATTTTACCAAAACTCAATCAAGGAACTTCATTGTCCTTCATCCTAATTATAACCTTTTTTGCTTTTCAGGTGTTCATGTGGCAAGCCCAGGATTCTTTTTACATTCCCTATCAGAAAGTTCATTGATTTATTTCTTTTAGGTGGCTCAGTGGTAAAGAATTCCCCATGCCAATGCAGGAGACACAGGAGATGAGAGTTTGATCTCTGGGTTAGGAAGATCCCCTGGAGAAGGAAATGGCAGCCCACTCCAGTATTCTTGCCTGGGAGACCACATGGACATAGGAGCCTGGCAGGCTATAGTCCATGGGGTCACAAAGAGTCAGACATGACTTAGCCATTAAACTACAACAATAGCAACATAGTTGATTTACAATATCATGTTAGTTTCAGGTGTACAGCAAAGTATCTGATATAGACATATACATATATCTATTCTTTTTCAAATTCTCTTCCCATATAGGTTATTATGGAATATTGAGTAGAGTTCCTGTCCTTGTTGGCTATCCATTTTAATACAGTAGTGTGTATATGTTAATACAGGCAACCAGGTGAAGTGAATACTCAGTGTCATGGATATTATTTTACCCGGTAGAAGACAAAATTGTTGACTCAAAACCAAGTGTTAATTTACACACACCCATATGTTATAAATAAACAAATATATATTTTAATACACCCCCACATATATATATATATAATACTTGTTGCTGGATTTAAAAAAAAAATGTGCTTGCAGATTGAACTTTAACACTTTACCTCATTAATGCAAGATAGTTTTATCTTCCAACTCTCACTCTTGTTCTCATTCTCATTCTCTCTCTCTGTCCTCTGGTATCTAAGCCGAAGCAAAATTTAATTGTGGGAAATTTCACTGATAATTTCTGATTTATTAAAATTCATCCAAAATACAATTCCTACACATTAACATTGTCAGGATTCTTGAATTAAGGCTGAATTGGATAAGTCATTTCTAATATGCCAAAGGAAATATGTTTCCTCAGAGAATTTGAAAAGGCCATGGTAAAATTTGGAGAGAAATATAATAAGTGAAATTTTCATCATACTATTTATATTTCCCTTACTGTAAAATGTCATTTTTAGAAGTAATAGATCTATTCCAGTTACATGATAAAATTCTTAACACCCATTGCTGGACTAAATCAAAGCCAATGACCATATGGTTAAATTATTCACCATGGAATACTACTTCTTAAAATTCCTTTGCACTTTAGCTATGGAAGTCCCCAGCCAATCCTGATGCATTAAGAATGTCTGACACATTAGCATATTTTATAATTGAGCTGAGAAATGATGTTACTATTAATTTATTTTTGAAATATTAACTTGCTTTTAAAGAAAGTATAATGCATAAATGTCAGAAATATTTATGACAACACATTGTTATATCAGGTATGCCCTTGAAATTCCCAGCTATATTAACATGGAGATTACTGTGCCTTTGCAGAAAGTTCTCACTGTATCAAGGGAAACTGGTGTGAATCATGAATCAAACTATGGAGCAATCCAGTATGAGTAAAATAAATAGTGACACAGTCTCAAAATAATTAACTACTATTACAACAGTAAGAATTATTCAGAGGAATAATTAAATTTATACTTATACTGATTTTCTATGAAATTGTGATATACTTCTTTTTTAATTATATAATTTTTAATTGGAGGATATTTTATTTACAATATTGTGTCCTTTTCTGCCATATATCAAAATGAATCATCCATAAGTATACGTATGTTCCCTCCCTCTACACTTCTATTTTAGAATAGTGCTTAGCATTCAGTTATGCATTGTAACTTTTGTGCTCTCCTAATTTCACATAGATCTTGTTTTCCTCCAAAATTTCAAATTGTTCATGGTAAGAAAATAAACCACTTTCTACACATCCCTCATAACATCTGTGTTTCTTTAATGCTTAAACATAATTATCTTTTATATCACTTAAATAAGTTTTGAGGTGACATACAATATCCATTGATTGAGTACAACTACAAAAAATTTACACTTTGGACATTTTTGATACTGATAAATAATTGGTCAATTAATGTAAGGTTTTCTATTTATGATAGGCAAGACTGTGTATTTAACATATAGTGGTCATGTTTGATTTATTGTACTAAATACATGAAATGTATGGCAAATACTATTTGAGATAACAAAATATTTCTTGAGACTTGCTTGACTCCTAATATAAAGTCGAGAACTTAATATGTATTTTTACACACATACATACACACTTATTTACAAATTATTGGTAATGTAAGTTAGAGGAATACTAAGTAAAACAATAATTAAGAAAAAATGCTTATTTAAAATATGAATTTCACATTTGCATTGTGAATACAGGAAGGAGAACTGGGATGAGTGAAGTGTAGGGGAAAGACAATATTTCTCATGGTCTCTGACTTTACTACTATTTTTCCAGAAGATATATTCTTATTATTTTTAAAAAATTTATTTATTTGGCTGCATCTTAGTTGTGGCATGTGGGATCTTTGTTGCATCATGTGGGATTGTTCATTGCAGCACAGGACTCTCTAGTTATGGTGCTTGGGCTCAGTCAGCTGCGGCTCACGGGCTCCACAGTGTATGGGCTTCAGTAGTTGTGGTGCTTGGGCTCAGTAGTTGTGGTGCTTGGGCTCAGTAGTTGTGGTGTGTGGGCTTAGATACTCCCTGCATGTGAGACCTTTGTTCCCTGACCAGGAATCAAATCTGAACCCCCTGCATTGCAAGGCAATTCTTAGTCACTGGACCAGCAGGGAAGTCCCTGACTTTACTAATTTTTAAGAGCTATAGGACTAATGTTTCCCTGGGCATATTTTAGGAAATGATGACCTAGAGAATTTATAGTGTTTCTCTGTCATTTGGAAAAAACAAAACAAAATAAATTAAGAAAATTCTCTTCTCCTTTAATGACATATTTAATACTCATCACAAAAATAGGAAGGAGCTTATTACTTTACAACTCAGAATGACCATCAGATAGATAAATAAGTAGATAGAGAGATAGAGAGACAGGTAGATAGGCCCTGGAAAAATTATATGTCAATCAGAAGTTCTTGCCTGATTTTAGCTATAGTACTTTTTATACTTTTTAATTTTTTCCACTCTACTCATCAGAGATTATTCTAATGACCTTTCAAATGATTTAAGAAAAAAAGATAACAATTCACTGTCATGTATGATTATAAGTGCAATATATTCACTTTATTTCACTTTGCTTTTTCAATCACATAAACATGATTTGTGGCCTAGATTTTTTTGCTCCCCTTCAGAGACTGCCAACACTTTTAGAAAGCACTTAGGAGGATTTCTGAGCTGCTGCTGGGGGTCTTAGTTTGGGTTATTGGGGAAGCAGACCCTGAGATAAGAATTTCAGTGAAAACATTTTAGATGGGAGCTCAAAAAACAACAGAAGGGAACTGAAAACTCAGAACAAAGAAGGGAAGCAGTCATTCAAAGATGTTTTATTTAGTTAGCAACCACTGTGGGTGACTGGAACTCAAACCCACAAGGCAACAGTACAAATCATTGTCTCAGAATTATTCCACTGGATGGGTAAAGGCAGAGGAACTCTTATACATCAAGCACTTCTGGGCAATAGTGAAGGAATGATCCCAGGGCTGCTCATTTCTGAGCATTAGAGGCCTGCTATGAGCTGACAGTGACCTTCTGGCACTGACACTAGGCCTCAGGCACAGAGACAAAGATACTGGCAGGGGAAATCAGTGGAGGCATGTTTAAAACACTGAGGGAGTTGAGTGTGGCACTGTCAGCTCCTGGATGGGGTCTCCTCATTTCTCAATTCCGTTTGTGCTCCATCCTGTTATCACTCCTTCAAGGTGATGACCAGTAACAATTTCTAAGAAAGATATTTATAACAAAAAGGCTAATGTGCAAAAGCCACACTCTTCTCTGATGCAATGATTTGCGAAGTCACCGTTGAAGCTCAGGATTTCCCTCTTCTACTACCCATGGTCGAACCCCTTTACCTTCAAATAGCGATGGTCCTGTCCAAAGTGTTTTGTCAGTGGGGTACCTTCAGTGGTGTGCTAGTAATTGCTTAACTACTGGCTCTCTAAGTACACTTACAACCTGAATCTTCATTTATATGTTTTTTTTTTCATGGTGTGCAAACAAATTTGGACTTCACAGGTGACACAGGGGTAAAGAATCTGCCTGCCAATGCAGGATAGGCAGGAGACTCAGGTTCAATCTCTGGGTCGGGAAGATCCTCTGAAATAGGAAATGGCAACCCACTCCAGTATTCTAACCTGGAGAATTCCCATGGACAGAAAAGCCTGGTGGGTGACAGTCCATGGAATCACAAAGAGTAGGACACAACTGAGCAACTGAGAGCATGCACGCATGCAGGTGCATACACACGCGTGCACACGAGCAAAATGAAACAGCCAAGACCTTTGTCAAAACTGCACTATTGTTCTTTGGCATAATCAAATTATGATGTCAGGTAATAGTTTTTGAAGCTATTTCCTTCATTTTGTGTGCTACAGACCTTACATACTCTGAAGTTTCATCTCCACTATTAACATCTTCTCTATCACTTTGTAAAATCTAGATTAACATTTTTTTTTGTTTTTTCTATAAAGGAAGATAAACATTTTAAGTATTGTGGCCATGTACAATTCCTCTTATACATTTTTTCTCTTTTGTTTGTTTTAAATAACTGTTTAAAATATAAACAAGCTTCTTAGCTTGTAGTCTTTAAAAGAAAAAGGCCACAAGACATATTATGCCTATAGGCTATAAACTGTTGGCTGCTGTTCTGGACAGTCAACAAAAAAATAAACCAATCCTTGATTTGTAGCAATTCCAAATTTCCATGGTATAAAACTCTCATCATGGCCAATTTCAAGCTATCCTTGTATGGTTAGAGATTGAGTTGGAGAGAGATGCACAGTAGCATACCATTACATATGCTGCTAAGTCACTTCAGTCGTGTCCAACTCTTTGCGACCCCATAGATGGCAGCCCACTAGGCTCCTCTGTCCCTGGCATTCTCCAGGCAAGAATACTGGAGTGGGTTGTCATTTCCTTCTCCAATGCATGAAAGTGAAAAGTGAAAGTAAATTCGCTCAGTCGTGCCCAGCTCTTAGTGACCCCATGGACTGCAGCCTACCAGGCTCCGCCGTCCATGGAATTTTCATATGACTTCCAAATAAACAAATAGTAGATCTCAGAAATATAAATGATAAACAAAAAAGTAAATAAGAAGGTATGAGTTTTGAATATTTATTACCTTTGGTCTTCATGTAACTTGTTTAATTGCAAATTTAAATAATTTAACTTTTAACTATGGCTATATTTAACAACCAGCTCACAAATTTCTGGGCCTTCTAGGTGTCTCTAGTGGTAGAAATGCCAGAGTTCTTGTACTGATAAACCAATAGGAGCAGGGAAACAGAATTATGGGGGAAAGTGATTGGTGCTTCCTATCAGCAGATAACCATAAATGGTAATTTTTAGCTACAAAATCAGGGGCTCAGACTCCTTGAGATGAAGGTCTGGGTTCCCCAGGAGTGTGTTGGAGCTACTAAGACCAGCTTATGTTAGGCAGCTGACACTGAAGAGGGTTGCCATGCCTTTCTCTGGATCTTCTTGATCCAGGCATTGAACCTGTGGCTCTTATGTTTCCTGCATTGGCAGGGAAGTTTTCTACCAAATCTCTGCTCTCCTTGTGGTAGCACATGGTCTTTCTTCTAGATGACCTTGGCTCCACTTAGTTTCAAGAATTCAAGGACTGAAACTAGTTTAGGTCAGGAAACTGGCTAAGGTGAAACTAATTTATTTTTTGGTTGAAGATTATGTAGGTCAATCAATATCCTTGTTGGCTGTCCATGACTTTTGATCTTAGGGACAACATGGTGTATTATCCACAGCCACAAATTCCTGGTAGTCAATACTCCCTGGTTTCCAGTCTGCTTCTTACAGTCATATGTCCACTTTCCTTCTAAAAGTACAATGTAACCACCTGGCCTCTTCTATTGCAGAATCCTATTAACTGCATTAATTCTAGTGAGATAAGCCAAGGGACTATTTCATGCAAAGATGGGCACAGTAAAGGAGAGAAATGGTATGGACCTAACGGAAGCAGAAGATATTAAGAAGAGGTGGCAAGAATACATGGAAGAACTATACAAAAAAGACCTTCACGACCCAGATAATCATGATGGTGTGATCACTCACCTAGAGCCAGACATCCTGAAATGTGAAGTCAAGTGGGCTTTAGGAAGAATCACTATGAAAAAAGCTAGTGGAGGTGATGGAATTCCAGTTGAGCTATTTCAAATCCTGAAAGATAATGCTATGAAAGTGCTGCACTCAATATGCAGGCAAATTTGGAAAACTCAGCAGTGGCCACGAGATTGGAAAAGGTCAGTTTCATTCCAATCCCAAAGAAGAAAGGCAATGCCAAAGAATGCTCAAACTACTGCACAATTGCACTCATCTCACACACTAGCAAAGTAATGCTCAAAATTCTCCAAGCCAGGCTTCAACTGTATGTGAACCGTGAACTTTCAGATGTTCATGCTGGCTTTAGAAAAGGCAAAGGAACCAGATGACCAAACATTGGTTGGATCATCGAAAAAGCAAGAAAGCTCCAGAAAACATCTATTTCTGCTTTCTTGACTAGGCCAAAGCCTTTGACTGTGTGGATCACAAAAAATAGTGGAAAATTATTCTAGAAATGGGAATACCAGACCACCTAACCTGCCTCTTAAGAAATCTGTATACAAGTCAGGAAGCAACAGTTAGAACTAGACATGGAACAACAGACTGGTTCCAAATAGGAAAAAGAGTATCTCAAGGCTGTATATTGTCACCCTGCTTATTTAACTTGTATGCAGAGTACACCATGAGAAATGCTGGGCTGGATGAAGCACAAGCTGGAATCAAGATTGCCAGGAGAAATATCAATAGCTTCAGGTATGTAGATGACACCACCCTTGTAGCAGAAAGTGAAGAAAAACTAAAGAGCCTCTTGATGAAAGTGAAAGTGTAGAGTGAAAATGGTGGCTTAAAACTCAACATTCAAAAATGAAGAGTATGGCATCTGATCCCATCATATCATGGCGAATAGATGGGGGAACAATGGAAACAGTGATGGATTTTATTTTCTTGCTCTCCAAAATCTCTCTAGATGATGACTGCAGCCATGTAATTAAAAGATACTTGTTCTTTGAAAGAAAAGTTATGACCAATCTAGACAACATATTAAAAATCAGAGGCATTACTTCGCTGACAAAGGTCCATCTAGTCAAAGCTATGGTTTTTCCAGTAGTCATGTATGCATGTGAGAGTTGAACTATAAAGCAAGCTCAGCACTGAAGAACTGATGCTTTTGAACTGTGGCATTGAAGAAGAATCTTGGAAGGACTGATGCTGAAAGTAAACTCCAAAACTGATGCAAAGAACTGACTCATTTGAAAAGACCCTGATGCTGGGAAAGATTGAAGGCAGGAGGAGAAGGGGCTGACAGAGAATGAGATGGTTGGAGGGCATCACCAACTCAATGGACATGAGTTTGAGAAACTCCGGGAGTTGGTGATGAACATGGAAGCCTGGCGTGCTGCAGTCTATGGGGTTGCAAAGAGTCGGACACGACAGAGTGACTGAACTAAACTGAACTGAAACGCTATAGCAACCCCCTCCCATCAATGCTGGCTTCTCAGTGATGCACATGCCCCTATAAGAGAACCCTTATTATTGGTTTTATTGAAGAGCATGTCTCTAGCGCTTCCTGGAAAACCTTATTGTTGTTGTTCTGCTGCTGGGTTATGTCTGACTCTTTGAGACCCCACGGACTGCATCATGCCAGGCTTCCCTGTTCTTCAATATCTCCCAGAGTTCACTCAAACAGGGTTATCTGTTCTCTGGTCTTATGTGATTTATTAATACTGACATCCTTATCTTGTTGAGTTTTTTTTTTTTTAACCTATTTTCAGTACTCTGTCATCTCAATATTATCATTATTTCATGAATTGTAAGCCATTGACTTTTCCATGCTTCAAGTAGAAACTCCAGCTGTGTAATGATACTGGCTCCAGGTATATTTATCATGTGTAAAAATCCTGAGTCACTTGAGTATATGTTCCATGAAGAAATTCTCTAACCTTTGCTTTTATTAGAGGCTTAGATGAGTAAACACTGAAGGGTCTTGTGAGTACTTTCAAATATCCAATCTTGTATAACTGATGCAAAAGAATACAATTTAAGTGAGAACACAACTTCCATAAGGAGAAAAATAATTGTAATGCATACATCCAACAAAAGACTCATATTCTAAATTTATAAATCAAAAAAGGAAATAAAAAAGCTGACCCTTAAATAGAAAAATGGGCAAAGGATTTTGAAACTCTGCTTTGTTGATTTCACAATGCATAAAAAGGCAATCAAGGCTTGAGAAAGAATAACAACAAAAAAAAGCAATACCTAGACATTTGTATTTTCAAAAATTTCCAAGATATTTCTGATATGCATCTGGATTTTAAAAAGTGATTACAGGTTTTCTCCAGTGCATGAAAGTGAAAGGGAAGTCGCTCAGTCAGGTCTGACTCTTTGCGACCCCATGGACTGCAGCCTACCAGGCTCCTCTGCCCATGGGATTTTCCAGGCAAGAGTACTGGAGTGGGGTGCCATTGCCTTCTCCGTATTAAATAGCAGTAAGCCTTTATCAAGAATAGTAGAAAAACTTATATATGTAAAATATAATATATATATTTTAGAAAGCCTATGAATTTTTGCCTAGCTAAAAAAAATTATGACATTTTTATTCCCCTTGTTTGACTTAGTATGAATGGAATGGTAGATTTCTAATTTATATTCACTCAAAACTTTCATATAATTCTGTGTATTTTAGAATCTAATATTACTGTTAAAAGTCCAGTTAGTTTATTACCTTAGTGATTTAAAAAAATTTTTTGAATGAGGTTTGAAACTTTTAATCCAATTCTGAGAATATGCAGAAATACTATGATTATTAAAGAAAAAGATAGGAAATTAGGATATGATACAGTATTATTAACTAAAGTACAGATTTTGTTCAAATTTCACAAAATTGTATGCTAGTGTCCATTATTTGTTTACATATTCAGTATTCCACACAGTATTTGTTTGCATTGAACAGCTTCAGCTACATGCAATACATTCTGGTAAATTCTCCTTTCATTTTTATTCTGTTACAAATATTTTCTAATTTTTCTTGTCATGGCTTCTTAGATAAATCCACCATTTAAAAATGCACATTTAATTTCCAAATACAGGGGTTTTAAAAGTATTTTTGATATTAATTTCTCATTTAATGCTTTCTTCTCTGCAATTACCCTCTGTGTTTTTTCAGTCTTTTAACTTTATTGACTCCAGCTTCCAACATCCCTGACTGAACCACACTCTGCCTCAGACCATTTTGCAATTGGTTTGTGTTCATCGTGGGATTCCATTCCTGCTTGTCCAGATGTGTTGACCCAAAATTATCCACTTTTTGCCTCAGGTTTTGGTAAGCTGGCTTGGTGTCCAGGTCGGCCATGCAGTCCTGGCGGAAGCTGTCAAACAGCCCCCGGCTCTGGAGTTGCTCCACGGTGAGCGCAGTGAGCTACGGTCGCCTGGGGCAATGAGGCCGGGTTGATGGGGCCGCCGCCCCCGCCGGCCCCGCTGGTGCCAGCCGGCGCCCCCGCCGAGGCCTGCCCGCGCCCCCGCCCCCGGCGTCAGCTATGGCTGCGCAACGGGTCCACCAAGGGGCCCGAGGAAAGCTTCCCCTCAGGAACAGAGGGCCTAGGTCGTGGAGAGGTGGCGGAGGGGCCCGAAAAGGAGAACCACATCTTCAGACCACAGATAGAACGAGCAGTTCATGAGTTCCTGGCAGCCCAGAAAAAAGAAGCCGTGACAGCACCGTTTCCAGAGTCTGAAAGCCAGGACCCTGCTGCTCCATCCCAGGACGCTTCCTAAGAATATGCCTGACATGTTTTGGAAGCTCCGTTGAATTAATAGTGAAGAACTGGATTGAGTTACATAAGAGTACAACTTCAGAATGAAGACAGGCTGAAGTCTTCACTGACTTCAGAATTCAATGTTGACTGTAGGGGGGTGTTCAGACAGAATAGGGAGCAAGTGGAGCTATAGAAAAGTTGACCATGTGGGCCCCCATATTGTGCTGCCATCCAGCTAGCCTGTCCAGGGGGGTTACACCCAGTAGACACTACAGACATATTAAGAAACACTACATCACTTTGGGGTTTGTCCTGAAGCAAACCTTTGTACTTGAACTTAGAGACTGTGTATGGATTTTAGGGTTTGTTCTTGAGGATAATCAGAAGCTACAGTGAAGGAACATAACCAGCCTTAAAGATGCAGTTTCAAAGAACTGATAGTAAAGGTTAGCCAGGGGTGGTAGGATTTTAACAATGCTTATTTGATACTATCAGTTTCTGAGAGTTGCAAATCAGTTTACAAGCCACTAGCATCATCAGGACACAACTGAGCGACTTCACTTTCACTTTTCACTTTCAGGCATTGGAGAAGGAAATGGCAACCCACCCCAGTGTTCTTGCCTGGAGAATCCCAGGGAGAGGGGAGCCTGGTGGGCTGCCTTCTCTGGGGTCGCACAGAGTCGGACATGACTGAAGCGACAAGGCGGCAGCAGCAGCAGCTTTATTGAGGTTTTTGATGACGAAGTCAAAGATCCCTCTTGGTAAATGTCACATTGCATTTGAAAATATGTGGGTTGTTTTCAAATATCTTTTGATATTGATTTCTAACTTAACTCCACAATGATAGGAAAACAGACTCTATGATTTCAACATCTTTAGTCCATGAAATTTTCACATCTCTTTTTATTCCCCTGGATATGTTCCAGTGTCTCCTAGTTTATCGACTATGGGAAATTGAATAGAACCTGTATCCTACTGTTGCATGAAAATTGTATAAATTTTAGTTATGTTGAATTGGTTTATGGTGCTTTTCAGGTCTACTATTAACCTTCTACCTTTCTGTATATTCATTCTATTACTTTTTGAGAGTTTGATATTGAAACTCCAACTAAAAATCTTAACTTATCTATTTAAAAAGTAATTGTAATGTATAGTGAAACTGTGTGTAACTTTGTTCTTATTTTCCAAGTCCTGTAAATGTTGTATCATACTTTCATAATTTAAAAAGAAAAAAATGGTGATCAAATTCATTAGACATTAGGAGAAATTAAAAAGAAAATCAAAATACAAGGCTATGTTCTACCCACCAAAATGCTTAAATGAAAGCTTCAGAGAAGACCAAATATAAATCAAAGACGTGGGGCATCCCAAACTGTCATGCACTACTGATGGAAATAATATTGGTTAAAATTAAAATCTCCTTATCTGTCATTGCATCCTCACTCTCATCTAGCTCCCTCAAAACACATTCCTCAGCCTGTTCTGTTGGCTCAGGAAACTTACCAGGGGTGTGAATTGAACATTCCCTTCTATTGCTCATAATCAGTTATGGAACTAGTTTTTGGGACAATCTGCCTTTCAATTGCACTTGGTAAGTCTTATTATATTATCATCAAGGCTGTATGACAATCACACAATGTCCTGAAATGATCACTGGGTGATTTAGACCGATAGTTTCTTTCTTTATCTTTTTTTTTTTTTCAGTGCATTAATAATACTTAACTATAACCATCCAAAAACTACATGATCTTATCATTACCACTGCCAGCTTACCCCTTAAATGCTAGATATTGCCCATATGTTTTATATCTAATAATAAAATATTCTTTAACTTTTTACTGTTTCATCATATTGAACAATATTGGAGATTCTTATCAACTGTGAAGTTATAGAGATCCTGTGATCACAGGATGTTTATCAACAGTATTGTCCTTTTTTTGTCTATAGGCTTATTCAACCTTACACAAGGATATGTATAAGCAATTTATTTGGCATGTGCAAGAAACATAAGTTGTGCAGTGGGGAACTGATAAAGGAAATAAAATATCCAATTGGAGCCATTAAAGTTTTCATTATTAAGCCAGCTGACTATAAGTGACTGAGTTTATTCCTGTAGGAGGCACTGGCAAACAGTGCAAAACATGTGATTCTGAAATATGTATATATATATATATATATATATATATATATATATATATATATATATATATACACATCCATTCTGAAGGAGATCAGCCCTGGGATTTCTTTGGAAGGAATGATGCTAAAGCTGAAACTCCAGTACTTTGGCCACCTCATGGGAGGAGTTGACTCATTGGAAAAGACTCTGATGCTGGGAGGGAATGGGGGCAGGAGGAGAAGGGGATGACAGAGGATGAGATGGCTGGATGGCATCACTGACTCGATGGACGAGGGTCTGAGTGAACTCTGGGAGTTGGCAATGGACAGGGAGGCCTGGCGTGCTGCAATTCATGGGGTCGCAAAGAGTCGGACACGACTGAGTGACTAACTGAACTGATATGTGAATATATATATATATATATACATATATATATATATATATCTTTTGGTTGAGGGCTGCTCCTCAGGGGTTGTTATTACTTTAAGCTTTAAGCCTGTTGTACTGACAAAAGCAATGTGACTTTCCACAGTATGGAGAATAACACAGGCACAGAGGTGCAGTTTCTGACAATCGAATGCTGTTATATCAAATTCTAAATAAATTCATGTGACTATGTCCACTGCTACTTATAAACAGACTTGTGTGGATACATATTTTTATTTATAAAAGGTGTCATGTAAGATAGATTTTCTCTTTAAAACATCTGTCTTTAAAAATAATTTCTTCATGAAAATGTCATAGATAAATAGATGAATAGATAGATCTATCTGTCTCATGGCTCTCATAAGGAATATACACATGTGTAACCTCAGAAAACAATGTTAATTTGAACAACCATTTTTATAAAAGTATATGTATATTTACCTATAAAATTATAGAGTCATTGCACTTAAAATAATGAAATATTATTGAATATAATATGATTTATGAGATTTATTTTATAAAATTTTAGTTCAGTTCCGTTGCTCAGTCATGTCCAACTCTTTGTGACCTCATGAATTGCAGCACTGCAGGCCTCCCTGTCCATCACCAACTCCCAGAGTTCACTCAGACTCATGTCCATCGAGTCAGTGATGCCATCCACCCATCTCATCCTCTGTCATCCCAGCATCAGTCTTTTCCAATGAGTCAACTCTTCTCATGAGGTAGACAAAGTACTGGAGTTTCAGCTTTAGCATCATTCCTTCCAAAGAAATCCCAGGGCTGATCTCCTTCAGAATGGACTGGTTGGATCTCCTTGCAGTCCAAGGGACTCCCAAGAGTCTTCTCCAGCACCACAGTTCAAAAGCATCAATTCTGCAGCCTCAGGTTTTTTCACAGTCCAACTCTCACATCCATACATGACTACTGGAAAAACCATAGCCTTGACTAGATGGACCTTAGTTGGCAAAGTATTGTCTCTGCTTTTGAATATGCTATCTAGGTTGATCATAACTTTTCTTCCAAGGAGTAAGCGTCTTTTAATTTCATGGCTGCAGTCATCATCTGCAGTGATTTTGGAGACCAAAAAAAAAAAAAGTCTGACACTGTTTCCACTGTTTCCCCATCTATTTCCCATGAAGTGATGGGACTGGATGCCATGGTCTTTGTTTTCTGAATGTTGAGCTTGAAGCCAACTTTTTCACTCTTCTCTTTCAGAATAGATATACATAAATTCACATGTATTTAGGGATATTTTACTCTAATTTTATTTTTAGTGTGGTGAAGCAAAATTAGAATAAAATTATTCTCATTAAAAAATCATATCCATAAAGAAAGAAACCTTTGTCATAGGCAAGCATTCAATTAATTTTCTCAAGATTTATCAGAACTAACTGAAAAGAACAAAATAATTAAAACTTTTCTAACCCTAGAAACTCTAATCCTCATCAAGGATTCCCTGGTGGCTAAAGAACCCACCTGCCCATGCAGGAGATGTGAATTTGATCCCTGGGCTGGGAAAATACCCTAAGGTAGGAAATGACAATCAATCCAGGATTCTTGCCTGGGAAATCCCATGGACAGGGGAACCTGGGGGGCCACAGGCCATGGGATTGCAAAAGAGTTGGACCCAACTTTAGTGACTCAACAACAGTAACGACTCCTTTTTACACAGTGGAAACATCCTTTACTGATTGTATCCTAAAATGCCTTCTTTATTGATATCTTCAATAAAGATTTTTCTGTCCTTATAAAGTTTAGATTCTTATTTAAAAAAATGAATCAATGCTGTTTTGTGACCTTAAAATTATTTTACTATTATAATGGAGAAGTATCATGTGTAGAAGCTTTGGTACTTTTTAAAGGCAAAAGTGACCTTGGATCAAATCTTACAAATGTTCACATCTCTGAACTGTTCATGTTCATCTACCAGGGAATGTTAGGTTTCAAGTAACACATACAAAAAGAAGTAAATGTGATATGTTCTTTTGATATCTTCTACTATAGGGGATTTTCACTGCAATGGAATAAAGAAAAATAATTTATTTGATTCCATTCTGTATATTGCTTATTATTATATATTTCAGTCCTTCCTAAAGATGCATGCATGTTTCCTGACAACACAGTTGTTGGCTTTCTTGAAACTTCAGGATAGTGGAGAATAAAATGTTAAATGAAAATGAAACAAATATACAAGCTATTCTTGTTAAAACAGAGATTTCTATAGAAAAGAAACATTTTTAATTTATAAAGGGAACACACCCTTTGTTTACATTCTAGAGTTCAATTAATGTTGGAGAACTTGTTAGGTTTTTCCTGACATAATGATTTAAAGTTTTGTTTTTTGCTCTTTCATTTAATAATAGTTATATATATTCTATATACATATATACACAACAGACCACTGTTATCGCCTTATAAAGATACTGATTCACTAATCAGATGTCTCTGCCTAACCTATGTCCTTTATGATATCTAACACGAAGGATCTGTTTAGAAAACATACACATGAGGTTAGAAAGCAGAAGGAAGAGAAATCCTACTAGCTGTGGTCAGTTCCAGAGGTGTCAATGATGTTGACACCAGAATCTCTTTTTCATAAGGCTATAGCAATCTTCCCAACAGTAGCAGTGGCTCAAACAGCAGTAATTATTATTATTATTTTGACTAAACTGGGTCTTCAAGGGGATATGCAGGCTTTCTCTACTTGCAGTGTGTTGACTTAGTTGTTCTGCATGTGGGACCATGCAGTTTCCCATCCAGGGATGAAGACCATGCCCCCTGATCTGAAAAACAGATTCTTAAACCACTGGACCACTAGTGAAGTTCCCACAACAGCAGTAATTTTAATTTCACGTGCAATCAAATTTCCCTCTTTTTCTTTGACACTGAGCGCCGAAGAATTGATGCTTTTAAACTGTGGTGTTGGAGAAGACTCCTTTAAGTCCCTTGGACTGCAAGGAGATCCAACCAGTCCATTCTGAAGGAGATCAGCCCTGGGTGTTCTTTGGAAGGAATGATGCTAAAGCTGAAACCCCAGTACTTTGGCCACCTCATGCAAAGTGTTGACTCAATGGAAAAGACTCTGATGCTGGGAGGGACTGGGGGCAGGAGGAGAAGGGGACTACAGGATGAGATGGCTGGATGGCATCACTGACTCGATGGGCATGAGTTTGCTCCGGGAGCTGGTGATGGACAGGGAGGCCTGGCGTGCTGTGATTCATGGGGTTGCAAAGAGTCGGACACGACTGAGCGACTGAACTGACTGACTGAACTGATATAGGGAGGTGAGGATTTTTTTTAAATTAAAAAAAAAAAAAGGTTATCCTTCTTTCCTTTCTTTCTTCTATCCTCCCTTCTTTCTAAATCTGCTGAGGATCATGTGTGTATTTATACATGTGTGCCCCTCTGCCTGACTATTATAGTGCCTTTGTTCAAAACCCTGTCCACCTGTGGATGGTAGGAAAAAACTAACACATCTGCTGCCTGAGACTTGCCATTTTGAGAGATATTTGCAAGATTTATTGCTGTTCAGTTGCTCAGTGATGTACAACTCTTTGCTACCTCATGGACTGCAGCACACCAGGCTTCTTTGTCCTTCACCATCTCCTGGAGTTTGTTCAAATTCATGTTCTTTGAGGTGGTGATGCCATCCACCCATCTCATCCTCTGTCATTCCCTTCTCCTCCTGCCTTTAATCCTTCCCAGCATCAGGGTCTTTTCCAATGCATCAGCATTTGGCATCAGGTGGCCAAATTATTGGAACTTCAACCTTAGCATCAGTCCCTCCAATGAATATTCAGGACAGATTTCTTTCAGGATTGAATAATTGATTGCATCTCCCTGTAGTCCAATTCAGTTCAGTTCAGTCGCTCAGTCGTGTCCAACTTTTTGCGACCCCATGGATTGCAGCATGCCAGGCCTCCCTGGCCATCACAACTCCTAGAGTTTACTCAAACTCATGTCCATTGACATGGTGATGCCATCCAGTCATCTAACCCTCTGTTGTCTCTCACTGTTTCCACCCTTTCCCCATCTATTTGCCATGAAGTAATGGGACCATATTCCATCATCTTAGTTTTCTGAATGTTAAGCTTTAAGCCAAATTTTTCACTCTTCCCTTTCACTTTCATCAAGGGGCTTTTTAGCTCTTCTTCACTTTCTGCCATAAGGGTGGTATCATTTGCATATCTGAGGTTATTGATATTTCTCCGAGCAATCTTGATTCCAGCTTGTGCTTCCTCCAGTCCAGCGTTTCTCATGATGTACTCGGCATATAAGTTAAATAAGCAGGGTGACAATATACAGCCTTGACGTACTCCTTTTCCTATTTGGAACCAGTCTGTTGTTCCATGTCCAGTTCTAACTGTTGCTTCCTGACCTGCATACAGATTTCTCAAGAGGCAGGTCAGGTGGTCTGGTATTCCCATCTCTTTCAGAATTTTCCACAGTTTATTGTGATCCACACAGTCAAAGACTTAGGCATAGTCAATAAAGCAGAAATCGATGTTTTTTTCTGGAACTCTCTTTCTTTTTCAATGACAATGGATGTTCCTTTGCCTTTTCTAAATCCAGCTTGAACATCTAGAAGTTCATGTTTCACATAGCGTTGAAGCCTGGCCTGGAGAATTTTGAACATTACGTTACTAGTGTGTGAGATGAGGGCAATTGTACGATAGTTTGAGCATTTCTTGGCATTGCCTTTCTTTGGGATTAGAATGAAAACTAATATTTTCCAGTCATGTGGCCACTGCTGAGTTTTCCAAATTTGCTGGCATATTGAATGTAGCACTTTACCAGCATCATCTTTTAGGATTTGAATTAGATCAACTGGAATTCCATCACTTTCACTAGCTTTGTTCGTAGTGATGCTTCCTAAGACCCACTTGACTTCACATTCCAGGATTTTTGGCTCTAGATGAGTGATCACACCATTGTGATTATCTGGGTCATGTAGATATTTTTTGTATACTTCTGTGTATTCTTGCCACCTCTTCTTAATATCTGCTTCTGTTAGGTCCATACAATTTCTGTCCTTTTTTGAGCCCATCTTTGCATGAAATATTCCCTTGATATCTCTAATTTTCCTAAAGAGATCTCCAGTCTTTCCCATTCTATTGCTTTCCTCGATTTCTTTGCACTGATCGCTGAGGAAGATGTTCTTATCTCTGCTTGCTATTCTTTGGAACTCTGCATTCAAATGGGTATGTCTTTCCTTTTCTCTTTTGCTTTTTGCTTCTCTTCTTTTCACAGCTATTTGTAAGGCCTCCTCACACAGCCATTTTGCCTCTTTGAATTTCTTTTTCTTGGGGATGGTCTTGATCCCTCTCTCCTGTACAATATCACAAACCTCCATCCATAGTTCATCAAACACTCTGTCTATCAGATTTAGTCCCTTAAATCTATTTCTCACTCTACTGTATAATCATAGGGATTTGATTTAGATCATACCTGAATGATCTCGTGGTTTCCCTACTTTCTTCATTTTAAGTGTGAATTTGGCTATAAGGACATCATGATCTGAGCCACAGTCAGCCCTCAAGCAGTAATGCTGAAGAAGCTGAAGTTGAACGGTTGTATGAAAACCTACAAGACCTTCTAGAGCTAACACCCAAAAAAGATGTCCTTGTCTTTATAGGGTGAGAGAATATGAAGTAGGAAGTCAACAAACACCTGGAGTAACAGGCAAATTTGGCCTTGGAGTACAGAATGAAGCAGAGCAAAGTCTAATAGAGTTTTGCCAAGAGAATGCACTGGTTATAGCAAACATCCTCTTCCAACAACACAAGAGAAGACTCTACACATGGACATCACCAGATGGCTAACAGCCAAATCAGACTGATATATTCTTTGAAGCTAAAGTTGGAGACGCTCTATACAGTCAGCAAAAACAAGACCAGCAAGGGACTCTCAAGAGTCTTTTCCAACACCACAGTTCAAAAGCATCAGTTCTCAGCTGTCAGCCTTCTTTATATTCCAACTTTCATATCCATACATGACCACTGAGAAAACAATAGCTTTGACCATATTGACATTTGTCCTTTACACTTTAATTCCCTACCTCCCCTAACCTCTGATCTATAAAGGAAACACATCCAGACCCTGATAAGATGGTTATTTAGATGTGTTAGTCCGCCATCTTGTTGGTCAGCTGGATCACCTATTAAACTCTCTTCCTTGCCTCAACCTCTCACATTTCTGATTCATTGGACTATTGTGAGTCTGCAAAGTGAGCTTAGACTTGTTAACACTACTTTACACAGAAGAAAAATTAATTGTTTCTTCTAACATATTAGTTTTAGACAAATAATTTTTAAAAAAATCTTTTATCTGAGTTTCTTAGATCAGGTTTATTAAAAAAACAAGTAAAAATACAGAATTTAGGTGAGGAAGAATGTTATTCTAAATTTTGACCTTCATAATGGCTGAAATTCATTGGGTTATTGTTGTTTTTTAGTATACTATACAATTTAGAGCAAAGTTTCTCAGCCTTGGTAGTGCTGGTCTTTGAATATGATAGTTCTTTGTAGCATGAAGTCATCCTACATTGTAAAATGTTTAATAGCATTTCTGACCTCCACCAACCAGAAGCAAATAAGGTACCACCCCAGCAAGAAAAAAATACGTCTTCAGTTCAGTTCAGTTCAGTCACTCAGTCGTGTCCACCTCTTTGCAACCACATCAATCGCAGAACACAAGGCTTCCCTGTCCATCAACAACTCTCGGAGTTCACTCACACTCACATCCATCGAGGCACTGATGCCATCCACCCATCTCATCTTCTGTTGTCCCCTTCTCCTCTTGCCCCCAATCCCTCCCAGCATCAAAGTCTTTTCCAATGAGTCAACTCTTCGCATGAGGTGGCCAAAGTACTGGAGTTTCAGCTTTAGCATCATTCTTTCCAAAGAAATCCCAGGGTTGATCTCCATCAGAATGGACTGGTTGGATCTCCTTGTAGTCCAAGAGACTCTCAAGAATCTTCTCCAACACCACAGTTCAAAAGCATCAATTCTTCAGTGCTCAGCCTTCTTCACAGTCCAACTCTCACATCCATACATGACCACTGCAAAAACCATAGCCTTGACTAGATGGACCTTAGTCGGCAAAGTAATGTCTCTTCTTTTGAATATACTATCTAGGCTGGTCATAACTTTTCTTCCAAGGAGTAAGCGTCTTTTAATTTCATGGCTGCAATCAACATCTGCAGTGATTTTGAAGCCCAAAAAATAAAGTCTGACACTGTTTCCACTGTTTCCCCATCTATTTCCCATAAAGTGATGGGACTGGATGCCATGATCTTTGTTTTCTGAATGTTGCACTTTAAGCCAACATTTTCACTGCCTCTTTCACTTTCATCAAGAGGCTTTTTAGTTCCTCTTCACTTTCTGCCATAAGAGTGGTGTCATCTGCATATCTGAGGTTATTGAGATTTCTCCTGGCAATCTTGATTCCAGCTTGTGTTTCCTCCAGCCCAGCGTTTTTCATGATGTACTCGGCATACAAGTTAAGTAAGCAGGGTGACAATATACAGCCTTGACATACTCCTTTTCCTATTTGGAACCAGTCTGTTGTTCCATGTCTAGTTCTAATTGTTGCTTCCTGACTTGCATACAGACTTCTCAAAAGGCAGGTCAGGTGGTCTGGTATTCTCATCTCTCTCAGAATTTCCGCAGTTTATTGTGATCCACTCAGTCAAAGGCTTTGGCATAGTCAATAAAGCAGAAATAGATGTTCTTCTGGAACTCTTGCTTTTTCCATGTTCCAGCAAATGTTGGCAATTTGATCTCTGGTTCCTCTGCCTTTTCTAAAACCAGCTTGAACATCAAGGAGTTCTCAGTTCATGTATTGCTGAAGCCTGGCTTTGAGAATTTTGAGCATTACTTTACTAGCATGTGAGATGAGTGCAACTGTGCAGTAGTTTGAGCATTCTTTGGCATTGCATTTCTTTGAGATTGGAATGAAAACGGACCTTTTCCAGTCCTGTGGCCACTGCTGAGTTTTCCAAATGTGCTGGCATATTGAGTGCAGCACCTTCACAGCATCATCTTTCAGGATTTGAAATAGCTCAACTGGAATTCCATCACCTCCACTAGCTTTGTTCGTAGTGATGCTCCCTAAGACCCACTTGACTTCACATTCCAGGATGTCTGGCTCTAGATGAGTGATCACACCATTGTGATTATCCAGACTGTGAAGCTCTTTTTTGTATAGTTCTTCTGTGTATTCTTGCCAACTCTTCTTAATATATTCTGCTTCTCTTAGGTCCATACCATTTCTGTCCTTTATCGAGCCCATCTTTGCAAGAAATATTCCCTTGTTATCTCTAATTTTCTTGAAGAGATCTCTAGTCTTTCCCATTCTGTTCTTTTCCTCTATCTTTGCATTGATCGCTGAAGAAGGCTTTTTTATCTCTCCTTGCTATTCTTTGGAACTCTCCATTCAGATGCTTATATCTTTCCTTTTCTCCTTTGCTTTTCACCTCTCTTCTTTTCACAGTTATTTGTAAGGCCTCCCGAAATAGCCATTTTGTTTTTTTGCATTTCTTTTCCATGGGGATGATCTTGATCCCTGTCTCCTGTAAATGTCACGAACCT
This sequence comes from Capricornis sumatraensis, assembly GCF_032405125.1. Taxonomy (NCBI): domain Eukaryota; kingdom Metazoa; phylum Chordata; class Mammalia; order Artiodactyla; family Bovidae; genus Capricornis; species Capricornis sumatraensis. The sequence goes on along the minus strand of NC_091082.1, from coordinate 24,977,838 downwards.
CAGTCCATAGTTCATCAGCCACTCTGTCTATCATATCTAAGCCCTTAAATCTATTCCTCACTTCCACTGTATAATCATAGGGATTTGATTTAGGTCATACCTGAATGGTCTAGTGGTTTTCCCTACTTTCTTCAATTTAAGTCTGAATTTGATAATAAGAAGTTCATGATCTGAGCCACAGTCAGCTCTTGGTCTTGTTTTTGTTGACTATATAGAGCTTCTCCATCTTTGGCTGCAAAGAATATAATCAATCTGATTTCTGTGTTGACCATCTTGTGATGTCCATGTGTAGAGTTGGAAGAGGGTGTGTTGTTGGAAGAGGGTGTTTGCTCTGACCTGTGCATTTTTTGGCAAAAATCTATTAGTCTTTGCCCTGCTTCATTCCGCATTCCAAGGCCTAATGTGCCTGTCACTCCAGGTGTTTCTTGACTTCCTACTTTTGCATTCCAGTCCCCTATAATGAAAAGGACATCTTTTTTGGGTGTTAGTCCTAAAAGGTCTTGTAAGTCCTCATATAACTGTTCAACTTCAGCTTCTTCAGCGTTACTGGTTTGGGCATAGACTTGGATTACCATGATATTGAATGGTTTGCCTTGCAGTTGAACAGAGATCATTCTGTCGTTTTTGAGATTGCATCCAAGTACTGCATTTCAAACTCTTTTGTTGATCATGACGGCTACTCCATTTCTTCTTAGGGATTCCTGTCCGCAGTAGTAGATATAATGGTCATCTGAGTTAAATTCACCCATTCCAGTCCATGTTAGCTCGCTGATTCCTAGAATGTCAACGTTCACTCTTGCCATCTCTTGTTTGACCACTTCCAATTTGCCTTGATTCATGGATGCCGGGGTCCAGCCCCGGTGGATCCAGGGAATTCGAAGGGTGGATGGCGTTGGCGTGGAAAAACTCGTTTATTTATTAATATAAGATTAGATTAAGAAACTATAGTGTAGTAGGAAGATTAAGTGGAGAAAGAGGGTTGAATAGCTTGGTTTACGCGGAAGACCAATAAAATTCCAGACAAGGAATTTGCACCATCTACATTGGGCCACCGGCGCCCGCTTGAATATCTAAGGGTGCCTCGCCTTAAGCTCCCTTTCAAGCGGGTCTTAATAACCAGGGCAAATAAGTAGACCTGGCGAGCCTCCGCACCCCAGATGGAAATTCAGCCTGAAATTAAAGTAAAGAGCAGAGGGAAGAAAAGGGAGAGAAAAAGAGAGAGAGAGAGACACGGGGGGAGCCAGATTCTCAAGAAACCAGGCCGAGACCAGTCCGAGAAACTGGTCCGAGAATCTGGTCCCGTCCTTTATTGTTCAGAAGGCCTTTTATACTTTTGATAAAACATGGAGATCAATGGGTAACACAAAGTTATGCAGCGTTAGCAGTCCAGACTCTTATCAAAACCAGACTTTTCTCTCTGCATACCTAATTGTATACACAAGTCTTAGGTAATTTACATCATCTTCCAGCCAAAAGGGCCAATTAACATTTTACAGCCTTTTTTCTGATAAGGGTTTGTCAACCACAAGACTTATTTGTGTTGATCTTCCCAAGGTCTGGTGCCACTCTCAGAAAGCACTAAATAAAGTTACATTCTTACATAGCAAGGATACAGCAACTTATAACAAGTAGAGGGAGTACAGTGATTTACAGCAAAAGAGAAGCAATTAACTCAAAAGTCTAGTGTTGCTAACATCAAAACTACTATGTATCTTTTTCTACATCCTGCTTACATTAACATCCTTCCAGGTGCCTAAAAGATAAAGAATATGGAGGTCTGGCAGCAATCCTTGAGTCAACAGTGAAAACCCTCTACCAATATAATTTTTAACTCTTTAGAAAAGGCTCTGTATCTTTAAGATGCTTTTAAGCTTTGTGCCTCCCGCGGTTGGGGGGCTGTAAGCAATTCACAAGCTGTAAGAGGTCTGGGGAACCTGTTAGGCAGGCTAGAGAGCTATCAGAGGAGTTTAACTGAAACATCCCTTTCAAATGCAGAAGACTAAAACCCTGAATTGACTTTTTTTCCAGAAAATATCAGAAAAGCGGAAAAGCAGAGCACAAAAGCCGGCAGATTTTTGTTGGGGTACATGCTTAGGAATTTCCAGAGGGGTCCCTGAAGTCTGAGCACGCCTTGCATATGTCAGCTTCCTTCCTCATGACCTTGTCATGGGTGGGATTCCTCACACTGGCTCCCGGCACATGGACATGACATTCCATGTTCCTATGCAATATTGCTCTTAACAGCATCAGACATTGCTTCTATCACCAGTCACATCCATAGCTGGGTGTTGTTTTTGCTTTGGCTCCATCCCTTCATTCTTTCTAGAGTTATTTCTCCACTGATCTCCAGTAGCGTGTTGGGCACCTACTGACCTGGGGAGTCCCTCTTTCATTATCCTATCATTTTGCCTTTTCATACTGTTCATGGGGTTCTCAAGGCAAGAATACTGAAGTGGCTTGCCATTCCCTTCTCCAGTGGACCACATTCTGTCAGACCTCTCCACCATGACCCGCCCTCCTTGGGTTGCCCTGCGGCATGGCTTAGTTTCATTGAGTTAGACAAGGCTGTGATCCTAGTGTGATTAGATTGACTAGTTTTCTGTGAGTGTGGTTTCAGTGTGTCTGCCTTCTGATACCCTCTTGCAACACCTACCATCTTACTTAGGTTTCTCTTACCTTGGGCATAGGGTATCTCTTCATGGCTGCTCCAGCAAAGCACAGCTGCTGCAACTTAACTTGGATGAGGGGTATCTCCTCACCACTGCCTTTCCTGTCCTTCAGTGTAGCATTGCTCCTCTAGGCTTTCCTGTACCCGTGCAGCCACCAGTCCTTGGAAGTGGGGTTGCTCTTCTGTGTCTGTTCTCCTGGCCTCAGAAGCGGGGTGTCTTCTCCCAGCCACCGCCCCTGCCCTTGGATGTGGGCGGCTCCTCCTGGCCGCTGCCCCTGACCTCGGACGCGGGGTAGTTCCTCTCGGCCGTTCCTGTGCTGTCGCAGCCTGCCACTTTCGGCCGCTGCCCCGGACCTCGAACGTGGGTTAACTCCTCTTGGCCGCCACCCTTCGGGCATGGGATCCTCCCGGCTTATGCCCCTGACCTAGGACGTGGGGTAGCTCCTCTCAGCTGTGCTTAGTGTGCCGGTAGCAGAGGCCTGCACTTAGTGCGCCAGTCACAGCGACATTGTCAAATATTCCTTGGCAAGAAAAAACCATCCCTGATTGAGAAAAACTGATCTGGAAAATGGCAGCAATTCTCAACAATTTTTAGTGAATTCTAAAATGATAGATAAGGCTTCCCTGGTGGTTCTGTGACAAAGAATCCTCCTGTAGTACAGGAGATCAGTTCAGTTCAATCACTCAGTCGTGTCTGACTCTGTGCGACCCCATGAATCACAGCACACCAGGCCTCCCTGTCAATCACCAACTTCCAGAGTTAACTCAGACTCACATCCATTCAGTCAGTGATGCCATCCAGCCATCTCATCCTCTGTTGTCCCCTTCTCCTCCTGCCCCCAATCCCTCCTAGCATCAAAGTCTTTTCCAATGAGTCAACTCTTCGCATGAGCTGGCCAAAGTACTGGAGTTTCACCTTCAGCATCATTCCTTCCAAAGCAATCCCAAGGCTGATCTCCTTCAGAATGGACTGGTTGGATCTCCTTGTAGTCCAAGGGACTCTCGAGAGTCTTCTCCAACACCACAGTTCAAAAGCATCAATTCTTCGGTGCTCAGCCTTCTTCACAGTCCAACTCTCACATCCATACATGACCACAGGAAAAACCATAGCCTTGACTAGATGGACCTTAGTCGGCAAAGTAATGTCTCTGCTTTTGAATATACTATCTAGGTTGGTCATAACTTTTCTTCCAAGGAGTAAGCGTCTTTTAATTTCATGGCTGCAGTCACCATCTGCAGTGATTTTGGAGCCCAAAAAAATAAAGTCTGACACCGTTTCCACTGTTTCCCCATCTATTTCCCATGAAGTGATGGGACCGGATGCCATGATCTTCGTTTTCTGAATGTTGAGCTTTAGGCCAACTTTTTCACTCTCCACTTTCACTTTATTCAAGAGACTTTTTAGTTCCTCTTCACTTTCTGCCATAAGGATGGTGTCATCTGCACATCTGATATTTCTCCCAGCAATCTGGATTCCAGCTTGTGTTTCTTCTAGTCCAGTATTTCTCATGATGTACTCTGCATATAAGTTAAATAATAAGCAGGGTGACAATATACAGCCTTGATGTACTCCTTTTCCTGTTTGGATCCCGTCTATTGTTTCATGTCCAGTTCTAACTGTTGCTTCCTGACCTGCAACAGATTTCTCAAGAGGCTGGTCATGGGGTCTGCTATTCCCATCTCTCTCAGAATTTTCCCGTTTATTGTGATCCACACAGTCAGAGGCTCTGGCATAGTCAATAAAGCAGAAATAGATGTTCTTCTGGAACTCTTGCTTTTTCCATGATCCAGCGGATGTTGGCAATTTGATCTCTGGTTCCTCTGCCTTTTCTAAAACCAGCTTGAACATCTGGAAGTTCACGGTTCACGTATTGCTGAAGCCTGGCTTGGAGAATTTTGAGCATTACTTTACTAGCATGTAAGATGAGTGAAATTGTGCAGTCGTTTGAGCATTCTTTGGCATTGCCTTTCTTTGGAATTGGAATGAAAACTGACCTTTTCCAGTCCTGTGGCCACTGCTGAGTTTTCCAAATGTGCTGGCATATTGAGTGCAGCACTTTCACAGTATCATCTTTCAGGATTTGAAGCAGCTCAACTGGAATTCCATCACCTCCACTAGCTTTGTTCATAGTGACGCTTTCTAAGGCCCACTTGACTTCACATTCCAGGATGTCTGGCTCTAGATTAGTCATCACACCATCATGATTATCTGGGTTGTGAAGCTCTTTGTACAGTTCTGTGTATTGTTTGATACCTGGGTCAATAAGATCCCTTGAAGAAGGAAGTGGCAACCCACTCCAGTTTTCTTGCCTGAGAAATCCCGTGGACAAAGAATTCTGGAAAGCTTTAGTTAACGGGGTTGCAAAAGTCAGACCTGAGTGAGCCACTAAACAACAAAACTTAGATCATATGCCAAGAAACTTTGTTTTAAAGAAATATAAATACATATATGATTACAAACATATTACCCTCAACTAAGTTATTAGTAGTACAAATTATATTTACCTTATAAACAAAGTAGTTTGTCTTTAAATAATATGCTGTTGCTTCTAGAAAATGTTCATTCTATTGTTTGTTTTTCAAATCATTTTAAATTTATTAAGATATTCTTTCAGAATAGAAATAAAATGCTTGGGATCTCCTATTTAACATCCAAAATTATTTTTAAGTGTTTGTCTCTAATTGGAACTTATAAACTTCAAGCTGTTTTAATAACTGATTGATAAACTCAGATACAGTTAAAATGCACATTAAATTCTAATGATTCTCTGACTTTATCTAATTTGGTCAACCAAAATTAGATAACAAGCAATTTAACAAGGCTTCCAGTAAAATAATGTTGCTTGCTTTGCTTTCTCAAATCTTTTTTACTGGATTTAGCATTTCAGCAGCAGTAAACCTCCTCCTGTTACAAGCACCCATATGTCAATGAATAAATAGATGCACCCCCCAAAATTAAAATCATTATATGCCAAGTTGAGTCTGAATTTTTATGACCCTATGGACTGTAGCCCAGCAGAATCCTTTGTTCATATGATTCTCCAGTCAAGAATACTGGAGTGGGTTGTCATGCCCTCCTCCAGGGGATCTTCCACTGAGGGATGGAACCCGTGTCTCTTATGTCTCTTGCATTGGAGGGCAAGTTTTTCACCACTAGTGCCATTTGGGAACCCCTTAAAATCATTAGGCATGTACATAATCAATTTTTTAATTAAAGGATTAAAACAAATGGATATAGATTCAGTTCAGTTCAGTCACTCTGTCATATCTGACTCTGCAGTCCTGTTGACTGCAACACACCAGGCTTCCCTGTCCATCATCGGCTCCTGGAGCCTACTCAAACTCATGTCAATCGAATCAGTGATGTCATACAACCATTTCATCCTCTGTCATCCCCTTCTCCTCCTGCCTTCAATCTTTCACAGCATCAAGGTCTTTTCCAGTGAGTCAGTTCTTCATATCAGGTGACCAAAGTATTGGAGCCTCAGCTTCAGCATCAGTCCTCCCAATCAATATTCAGGACAGATTTCCTTTAGGATTGACTGGTTGGATCTCCTTGTAGTCCAAGGGACTCTCAAGAGTCTTCTCCAACACCATATTTCAAAAGCATCAATTCTTCTGTGCTCAGCTTTCATTATGGTCCAACTCTCACATCCATATAGGACTACTGGAAAAACCAAAGCTTTGACTAGACAGACCTTTGTTGGCAAAATAATGTATCTGTTTTTTAAGAAGTGTTAAGAATTCTACACCTTCAAACCTAGACAACCTTTCCTACAATTGCTACCAAAGAAAATTCTTGGAGTGATATATATATATATATATATATATATACACACACACACACACACACACACACACACACACACACACACACAAAGGGAAAAACTAAGGAAACACACTGGTAAATGAACATCAATTATATTCTCTAACTTGAGTATTGAATCCTAATAGGCAGGGCTGAATGAATGAAAAAACTCTGCCTCAGCTTGAGTTTAACCTAACGCCTGGAACCACAATATACTCCACCAGTGCCCATCCTTGTTTCTTGGTTGTTTTTGTTCTGTTATTCCATCATCCAGAATGACCAGAGGAAAAAATGTTTCAGCCAAAGCTAAGTGACAATATATAAAAATTCAAGATTGATTTTAAACTGCCTTCCCAACACATTAAAAAAATTACACCTTAAGAATTATATCATTTTCATTGTATTATGTTCCTGATTATGTCTAGGACCATTTCTTTTCATTTTTAAAAATTTAAAGTCCATCTAGTCTTACATTTTCCCTGATAGCTCACTAGATAAAGAATCCGCTGCAATACAGGAGAAGTAGGTTTGATCCCTGGATTGGGAAGATCCCCTAGAGGGGGAAATGGAAACCCACTCCAGTATTCTTGCCTCAAGTATCCCATGGATGGAAGAACCTGGATGGCTACAGTCCAAAGTGTTGCAAACAGTCGGATACAACTGAGCAACTAAGCATACGTGCAATAGTCTTGTATTAGTGTAGTCATTGAAGGTTTCTTATGCTTGCTACCTGGATGATAAATTCTTTTCCATCCTGGTAACATAAAATTTGCCTGATTAAATTTTTGCTAAGGAGTTCGAGAAAAAATTTAAAAGACAGAGATGTGAATATGAGAAAATAATAATGCCCTTAGGGATCTAAAGCAGATTAAGCTGCAAAAAAAGATGCTGGAGATTTCAGGAAAGATAATTACTTTAGAGGGCAAAGATATATTAGAGAATAAAGTTTTTTTGTTCAGAAGGGTAGGAGGTGGTCGCTCAGTCAGGCACAAGTGCAATCATCTAGGATACTTAAATTCCAGAAATGTTCATGATGTGTTATGTCCAAGAAGAGGCCACTGTGATCTGTTCATTCATGTTTCCTGTTTGAAGGGCAGTTCATACACTGGGGAGAGACACAAGAATTGCCAGTGTGTGTTTGGCAGAGGATGGCCAAGACAAAGGCATCTCTTTTACCACCAGTGCAGAACTGAGACTGGGCAATCAGCTTCCATGGGGGAGAAAAAAGACATCAGAGGCAATGCGTTTTCTTGCCTTTAGATTCACAGTTCAAGCTCGTGATGTAGACTCCCTGGAGAAGCTGCTGTGGTTTCATTCCAGCCCTTCAAAGGAGTTCACTGAGCAGAGGAGAGAATTTACATCCCTCTCAGGATTTCCACTTGGCTAGTGCTGTTTATATGGCTGCATCTGATCTGTTTCTTGGGTAAGGATTAGGCAGCTCTGTCATTTCTTTTCCTCTGTCCTTTCTCTGAGTACCGTTCTTGAAAACAGCACTACTGGTATTGATTGGCAGGGGATCTCTGCTCATCCATCTCCAGTGGTCACAAGTAGATGGCTTTGGTCCAAGTTGCAGGGCTGTAGAAGGGACCTGCTGAACTTGCCACCCAGTATGGCAAGATTAAGGGCTCTAGGGGTCAATGGAAAGTCCTAATGAAGTAACTTTTTCATTAAAATTTTAATAATGCTTGTTATTTCTACTTATAAGCTAATTGAATTTTTTTTAACTGACTATAAAAAACTTTACCTCTGAGGGTTTCAAAGGAAAGAGCTGCTAAAAATAGTCCCCGTAGGGGACATGTTTTCTAGTTAGGGTCTTACCTCTTCTCATCTACCTCCCAGGGCCACTTTAGCATCCCTAAGTGAGTAATTAGCACTCTCCCTGCTGACTTGGAATAATGGAAATCTCAACTAAAGTAGATCGAAATTTGAGAACAGATTATATTAGTTCTAGCCTTTCTTTTGAAACGCCTTAGTTTTTAATTTGCACTAGCCTATGAAGAAATTAATCACTCTCATTTTCAGGGTGCATGCACCAATACTCAATAGCACCAAGAGAAAATTAAATTCGTAATTATTTTTGTTTGGATAGGTGGCATTTGTCGCACAATTCAGTACACTCTAGAACGGTTATGCTTTAACTTAAATAATTAAATACATGCCATACTTGCTTCTCTTATTATATAAAATCTATATCAAGTTTTCATTTCAAAGTATCTTAACATACACTTGAAAACATTACATCTACTTTATGTGTGCTCAGAGGCTCAGTTGTATCCGACTCTTTATGGCCCCATGGACTGCAGCCTGCCAGGTTTCTCTGTCCGTGGCGTTTTCCAGGCAAGAACACTGGAGGGGGTTGCCACCTCCTACTTCAGTGGATCTCCCTGACCCAGGGATCAAATCTACATCCCTTGTGTCTCCTGCATTGGCAAACAGATGCTTTACTACTAGTGCCACCTGTGAACCTGATTTCTGTTTTATATATTACATATAAATCCAGAAAAATATAAAATTGCCTTATATTATAAAACCAAAAATGATTCACTGTCTTCAAAAGCTATTTACATGAAATTTCGGTATACTTTCACCAACTAAATAGGACAGTACTGAGCATATCCTTTACTCTTTCAATTGCAATTTTTTTCCCAAGTACTGATCTTATACAGAAATATATGCTGTGAGAATAACAAAATTGATCATTTGATTATCAGCCAGGATTCTGTTAGCATCTTTTACTGAAATGTCATAGAACATGTTTGTATATCTGTTTATTTTTCTAACATTTATTTAAGCATTACTTTTTACTCATGTATTTATTGAAATATAACATACACTTAATCTTTTTAGAAAATACATACCCAAATATACGTTAGGACTTTGATTCCTGTGACATGTTTAGAGTCTTCTTGTTTAGAGTTTTTTCTCTAGCCAACTTAAATGCTAATTTTGTTTCAGTAAAAACCTTAAAGCATGTAGCCTTTAAACAAATAATGAAGCACGTATTATTATTATCCTTGTCTTACAGATGTAGAAACTGATACATTAATGAACACAAATGCAAAAACACTGATCAAAACATTAGCAAACTGAATTCAACAATACATTGAAAAAGATCAGACACTAGTTCATGTGAGATTCATTGTAAGAATTCAATGATGGCTTAACATTCACAAATCAATAAATCAAATGATATGCCACATTAACAAAATGGAAAATGAAAGACATATGATCAGCATAATAGAAAAAGGAAAGGCATTTGACAAAATACATTGATTTGTGATGAAAAAACTCCCCATAAAACAAGTATAGAATGTGCATACCTCAACATAATAGAGGCCGTGTATGACAAGCTCACAACTAACATAATGCTCAACAGTAAGAAGTTGAAGCTTTTTTTCTAAGATCAGAAACAAGAGTAGGATGATCACTCACAGCACTTTTCTTTAATGTAGTATTGTAAGTCCAAGCCATAGCAATTAGTTGACAAAAAGCAATAAAAGACAACCAAATTGGAAAAGAAGTAAGACTATCACTAATTGCAGATGTCATGATATTGTATATCACTCAGTTCAAAGTCGCTCAGTCATGTCCGACTTTTTGCGACCCCTTGGACTGCAGCATGCCAGGCCTCCCTGTCCATCACCAAATCCCGGAGTTTACTCAAACTCATCTCCACTGAGTCGGTGATGCCATCCAACTATCTCATCCTCTGTCATCTCTTTCTCCTCCCACCTTCAATCTTTCCCAGCATCAGGATCTTTTCAAATGAGGGAGCTCTTTGCATCAGGTGGCCAAAGTATTGGAGTTTCAGCTTCAGCATCAATCCTTCCAATGAGTATTCAGGACTGATTTCCTTTAAGATGAACTGGTTGGATCTCCTTGCTGTCCAAGGGACTCTCAAGAGTCTTCTCCAACACCACAGTTCAAAAGCATCAGCTCTTTAGTGCTCAGCTTTCTTTATAGTCCAACTCTCACATCCATACATGTCTACTGGAAATATCATAGCTTTGACTAGATGGACCTTTTTTGGCAAAGTAATGTCTCTGCTTTTTAATTAGCTGTCTAGGTTGGTCATAACTTTTCTTCCAAGGAGCAAATGTCTTTTAATTTCATGGCTGCAGTCACCATCTGTAGTGATTTTGGAGCCCCCCCAAAATAAAGTCGGTCACTGTTTCCACTGTTTCCTCATCTATTGGCCAAGAAATGATGGGACCAGATGCCATCATGTTAGTTTTCTGAATGTTGGGTTTTAAGCCACCTTTTTCATTCTCCTCTTCGACTTTCATCAAGAGGCTGTTTAGTTCTTCTTCACTTTCTGCCATAAGGGTGGTGTCATCTGCATATCTGAGGTTAGTGATATTTCTCCAGGAAACTTGATTCCAGCTTGTGCCTCATCCAGTCCAGCATTTCCCATAATGTATTCTGCATATAAGTTAAATAAGCAGGATAAGAATATACAGCCTTGATGTAACCCTTTCCCGATTTGGAACCAGTCTGTTGTTCCATGTGCAGCTGGAAAACCCTAAAGACTCCAGTAAAACACTATTAGAACTAATAAATAAATTCAGTAAAGTTGCAGAAGTCAAAATTAATAGAAATCCTTTGTGTTTCTATACACTGAGAACAAACTATCGGAAACAGAAATTAAGAAAATAACACCATTAACAACTGCTTCAAAAAGAAGAAAGTACCTAGGAATAATTCTAACCAAGTGAGTAAAATACCCATATTCTAAAAACTATAAGAAAATTGACAAAAGAAATTGAAGATGACACCAATTTATTAATAGGTATATTATGCTCATAAGTTGGAAAAAATAATACTTTTAAAATATAATACTACCCAAACCAATCTACAGATTTAATGGAATTACTATCACAGTACGCATGGTGCTTTGTACCACAAAGACACTGCATAACCAAAGTAATCTAGAGAAACAACAAAGCTGGAGATATCATGCTCACTGCTTTTAAGCTATACTAAGACCCCGCACCATCTGGGAGGAGCTACCCTGTCTCCAAGGCCAGGAGTGGTGGCAGAGAGGAGCTACCTCATGTCTGAGGTCAGGGGCATCTGAGGCCAGGGGCGGTGGCATGGAGGAGCAACCACAAGTCCAAGGAGCAGTGGCTGCACGGGCACAGGAGGGCCTAGAGGAGCCATCCCACGTTGAAGGTCAGGAAAGGGGGCGGTGAGGAGATACCCTTTGTCCAAGGTAAGGAGCAGCCGCTGTGCTTTGCTAGAGCAGCCGTGAAGAGATACCCCACGCCCAAGGTAAGAAAAACCCAAGTAAGATGGTAGGTGTTGCAAGAGGGTATCAGAAGGCAGACACACTGAAACCATACTCACAGAAAACTAGTCAATCTAATCACACTAGGACCACAGCCTTGTCTAACTCAATGAAACCAAGCCATGCCCGCGGGGCAACCCAAGACAGGCAGGTCATGGTGGAGAGGTCTGACAGAATGTGGTCCACTGGAGAAGGGAATGGCAAACCACTTCAGTATTCTTGCCTTGAGAACCCCATGAACAGAATGAAAAGGCAAAATGATAGGATAATGAAAGAGGGACTCCCCAGGTCAGTAGGTGCCCAACACGCTACTGGAGATCAGTGGAGAAATAACTCTAGAAAGAATGAAGGGATGGAGCCAAAGCAAAAACAACACCCAGCTATGGATGTGACTGGTGATAGAAGCAAGGTCTGATGCTATTAAGAGCAATATTGCATAGAAACATGGAATGTCAGGTCCATGAATCAAGGCAAATTGGAAGTGGTCAAACAAGAGATGGCAAGAGTGAACATTGACATTCTAGGAATCAGCGAGCTAACATGGACTGGAATGGGTGAATTTAACTCAGATGACCATTACATCTACTACTGCGGGCAGGAATCCCTCAGAAGAAATGGAGTAGCCGTCATGATCAACAAAATAGTTTGAAATGCAGTACTTGGATGCAATCTCAAAAACGACAGAATGATCTCTGTTCATCTGCAAGGCAAACCATTCAATATCATGATAATCCAAGTCTATGCCCCAACCAGTAATGCTGAAGAGGCTGAAGTTGAACGGTTCTATAAAGACCTACAAGACCTTTTAGGACTAACACCCAAAAAAGATGTCCTTTTCATTATAGGGGACTGGAATGCAAAAGTAGGAAGTCAAGAAACACCTGGAGTAACAGGCACATTAGGCCTTGGAATGCGGAATGAAGCAGGGCAAAGACTAATAGATTTTTGCCAAAAAATGCACAGGTCAGAGCAAACACCCTCTTCCAACAACACACCCTCTTCCAACTCTACACATGGACATCACAAGATGGTCAACACTGAAATCAGACTGATTATATTCTTTGCAGTCAAAGATGGAGAAGCTCTATACAGTCAACAAAAACAAGACCAGGAACTGACTGTGGCTCAGATCATGAACTCTTTAGACTTAAGTTGAAGAAAATAGGGAAAACTGCTAGACCATTCAGATATGACCTAAATGAAATCCCTTATGATTATACAGTGGAAGTGAGAAATAGATTTAAGGGCCTGGATCTGATAGACAGAGTGCCTGATGAACTATGGACTGAGGTTCGTGACATTGTACAAGAGACAGGGATCAAGCCCATCCCCATGGAAAAGAAATGCAAAAAACAAAATGGCTGTTTCGGGAGGCCTTACAAATAACTGTGAAAAGAAGAGAGGTGAAAAGCAAAGGAGGAAAGGAAAGACATAAGCATCTGAATGTAGAGTTCCAAAAAATAGCAAGAAGGGATAAGAAAGCCTTCTTCAGCGATCAATGCAAAGATAGAGGAAAAGAACAGAATGGGAAAGACTAGAGATCTCTTCAAGAAAATTAGAGATAACAAGGGAATATTTCTTGCAAAGATGGGCTCGATAAAGGACAGAAATGGTATGGACCTAAGAGAAGCAGAAGATATTAAGAGGAGTTGGCAAGAATACATAGAATTGTACAAAAAATATCTTCATTACCCAGATAATCACGATGGTGTGATCACTCATCTAGAGCCAGACATCCTGGAATGTGAAGTCAAGTGGGCCTTAGAAAGCGTCACTACGAACAAAGCTAGTGGAGGTGATGGAATTCCAGTTGAGCTATTTCAAATCCTGAAAGATGATGCTGTGAAGGTGCTGCACTCAATATGCCAGCACATTTGGAAAACTCAGCAGTGGCCACAGGACTGGAAAAGGTCAGTTTTCATTCCAATCTCAAAGAAAGGCAATGCCAAAGAATGCTCAAACTACCACACAATTGCACTCATCTCACACGCTAGTAAAGTAATGCTCAAATTCTCCAAGCCAGGCTTCAGTAATATGTGAACCGTGAACTTCCAGATGTTCAAGCTGGTTTTAGAAAAGGCAGAGGAACCAGAGATCAAATTGCCAACATCCTCTGGATCATGGAAAAAGCAAGAGAGTTCCAGAAAAACATCTATTTCTGCTTTACTGACTATGCCAAAGCCTTTGACTGCGTGGAACACAATAAGCTGTGGAAAATTCTTCAAAAGATGGGAATACCAGACCACCAGTCCTGCCTCTTGAGAAATCTGTATGCAGGTCAGGAAGCAGCAGTTAGAACTGGACATGGAACAACAGACTGGTTCCAAATAGGAAAAGGAGTACGTCAAGGCTGTATATTGTCACCCTGCTTATTTAACTTATATGCAGAGTACATCATGAGAAACGCTGGTCTGGAAGAAACACAAGCTGGAATCAAGATTGCTGGGAGAAATATCAATAACCTCAGATATGCAGATGACACCACTCTTATGGCAGAAAGTGAAGAGCAACTAAAAAGCTCCTTGAATAAAGTAAAAGTGGAGAGTGAAAAAGTTGGCTTAAACCTCAACATTCAGAAAACGAAGATCATGGCATCCGGTCCCATCACTTCATGGGAAATAAATGGGAAACAGTGGAAACAGTGTCAGACTTTATTTTGGGGGGGCTCCAAAATCACTGCAGATGGTGACTGCAGCCATGAAATTAAAAGACGCTTACTCCTTGGAAGAAAAGTTATGACCAACCTGGATAGTATATTCAAAAGCAGAGACATTACTTTGCTGACTAAGGCCTGTCTAGTCAAGGCTATTGTTTTTCCTGTGGTCATGTATGGATGTAAGAGTTGGAGTGTGAAGAAGGCTGAGCGCTGAAGAATTGATGCTTTTGAACTGTGGTGTTGGAGAAGACTCTTGAGAGTCCCTTGGACTACAAGGAGATCCAACCAGTCCATTCTGAAGGAGATCAGTCCTGGGATTTCTTTGGAAGGAATGATGCTGAAGGTGAAACTCCAGTACTTTGGCCACCTCATGCGAAGAGTTGACTCATTGGAAAAGACTCTGATGCTGGGAGGGATTGGGGGCAGGAGAAGAAAGGGACGACAGAGGATGAGATAGCTGTATGGCATCACTGACTCGATGAACATGAGTCTGAGTGAATTCTGGGAGTTGGTGATCGACAGGGAGGCCTGGTGTGCTGTGATTCATGAGGTCGCAAAGAGTCGTACACGACTGAGCGATGGAACTGAACTGAACTGAAGAGCTATAGTGAGTTTCCCTTGTGGCTCAGCTGGTAAAGAATCTGCCTGCAGTGTGCAAGACCTGAATTTCATTCCTGGGTGAGGAAGATCCCCTGAAGAAGGGAAATGTTACACACTCCAGTATTCTGGCCTGGAGAATTCCATAGAATGTATAGTCCTTGGGATTATAGAGTTGAACATGACTTACTGACTCTCACTTTCACTAAGAGCTATAGTAAAGGATACACCGATACTGGCACAAACATAGACACATAAATCAATGGATTAGAATGGAAAGCCCAGGAATAAATCCATGCTGATAAGCTCAATTAATTTATGACAAAAGAGGCAAGAATATCCAATGGAAAAATCTCTTCAATAAATGGTGTTGGGAAAACTGTACAGCTATTAGAACATGCAAAATATTACTCTGGGCTACAAAAATTACATAAAGATAGATTAAAATTTTTAATGAAAGACCTGACTTTATAAAACTCCTAATTAAAAAAAAAAACACAAAAGATGATTTCCTTTACATCAGCCTCAAGAGTATGTTTTGGATATAATTCTACAGGCCAGTGCAACAAAAGCAAAATAAATAAATGAGTCTACCTCAAACTAAATGCTCTGCAAGAAGAACAAAACAATCAACAAAATGTACAGACAACCGACTGAATAGGATATTTCAAGTCATATAATGAAAGGTTAATATCCAGAATATTTGGTTTGTCATAATATTCCTTCCAAGGAGCAAGCATCTTTTCATTTTGTGGTTGCAGTCATCATCCACAGTGATTTTAGAGCCAAAGAAAATAAAAGCTGTTACTGCTTCCACTTTTTCCCTGTTTATTTGCTATGGAGAATGGGACTAGATACCATGATCAATTTAAAAAAAAAAAAGCACAACAAAAAATTATAACTTAAGATGTAAACAAATGTTTCAGTTTAAAAGAAATAAACAAGGAAAGTAATGAATGTAGGCAACAGTCTTTTAGATAAAATAAAAAGCAAAGCAAAAACCTGAATGTGAAAAACATCACCATTCTTCAAGTATACTTAATATGTGATAATTACTTTATGCCAAATTCAGACATATGGATCTTGTCACCTACTTTAAGATGATTTCATGTTAGCCTCACAAGTGAAGGAAGTTAAAGGGAAGAAACATTTTCTGCTGTCTGGAAGTAGGAAAGGACATATAACAATTACATTTAATTAAAAAGAACTATGTAAAAGGGGCATCTTAGTTAAATGTATTGCTTGCTCCTTGGAAAAAAAGCTATGACCAACCTAGACAGCATATTAAAAAGCAGAGATACTGTTTTGCCAACAAAGTTCCATCTAGTCAAAGCTGTGATTTTTCCAGTAGTCATGTATGGATGTGAGAGTTGGACTATAAAGAAAACTGAGCACCGAAGAATTGAAGCTTTTGAACTGTGGTGTTGGAGAAGACTATTGAGAGTCACTGTGACTGCAACGAGGTACAACCAGTTCATCCTAAAGGAAATCAGTCCTGAGTTCTTTGGAAGGACTGATGTTGAAGCTGAAACTCCAATATTTTGGTCACCTGATGCAAAGAACTGACTCATTGTGATAGCTTGTGGTCAATGGCGTTGGATTTGTGATCTCCAAAGAATATTTAACTTCGAGACCGGAGAACAGGCTTGATTACTTGAGAGCTTGTGTATAAGCGTTTTATTAAAGTGAAAACGGACAGAGCAAGCTTCTGACACAGACATCAGAAGGGAGACAGAGAGTGTTCCCCTAGGTAGTCTTTATCGAGGGAATTATATACTTTTTAAATTAGTTATTACAATAAATCAAAAGGATGTCTCAAGGTTGTAAAAATTTTACCATACCCACTCCCACAGTTTACATTTTAAGATAACAGGATTAGAATTTAACAATAGAAAGATCTTATCAGACCCACTCCCATAATATACATTCTAAAATATCAGGATTAGTCAGGTTTTCAGGAAAGAGAAACTGTCCTGAAGCAGGATACATTGTTGTTATATAATCCCTAGTACAGAGTTTAAACTTAGTTATTTGTTGTGTAATCATCAGTTTTGGGCTTAAAGGAAAAAACATTTTATGTGGCTAAGGAATGTTGAGAGAGAAAAAAAAAAAAAAGTTCGTCTTTTCCTCCTTGAGAATTCCAGACCCCTACTTCCTTATTGAGATCCCCACGCCCCTTTCTCCTCCTTGGGGACCCCAGACTTATCAACCTGCCTAGGAATTGACTCTCTCATTTGGAAAAGACCCTCATGCTGGGAAAGATTGAAGGCAGGAGGAGAAGGGGACCACAGAGGATGAGATGGTTGGATGGCATCACTGACTCAGTGGACATGAGTCTGAGTAAGCTCCTGGAGTTGGTGATGGACAGGGAGGCCTGGAGTGCTGCAGTCCATGGGGTTGCAAAGAGTTGGACATGACTGAATGACTGAACTGGACTGCACTGAACTGATCCAGGTGTGAGAAGATGGTGAATTTGGTCATTTAAATTGCAGTAGCAAATAGGGAGGAAGTAAATGGATGCAACATATATTAATAAGATGAAATTTAAGGAATGATGATGATAGGTTGGATGGAGGCAGTAAAGTGAATTTGGTAGTGAAAAGAAAAAGCAGGAGGAAAGAAATTGTGCTAGTTAGGGAAATAGTCTATTAAATCATTAAACTTTATATTGAACTTCAGATATCTATATTTAACTGAAGAGGTTGGGTATTAGCTTCATCTTGGAGTGTCTCTCCCTGCATCCATATGTACTACAGGTAAGGTATTTTATGTATAGGCTATTTTATGTGAATTATTTATATGGTGGAACTTTCAGTAGACACTAAGAACTCAATCTCTGCTTCATGTAGACCTGAGTTCTAGTCACAAGTAAGTTACTTTGGCAAGTTATGAAAATCATCATCTATATGAAATTGTTAGGCTACACACTACTTGATGGTGTAAAAGTGAGAATTGATGCTCTATATAAAGTGCTTACAGTATCTGGCACCCATTTTACAGTGAATGATAGTGATAATAATGAGGTTCTAGGAGAGTAACCTGAAGAAAACCAGAACTTGGGAGATGAGAAGATAAAAATAAAATACAAAATAAATTATTGTGTATTCATATATGCATAAAGAAATCCAGAATCTTCAGTGAAGAGAGATGAGAATATTTCATGAGCAAGGAAGTCATCAGTGTCAAAGATAACTGAGATGATGAGAAAGATATGATTTGAAAAATTTCCATTGGGTTTAAGCATGGATGCTGATAATTTGGGGGATAATATTAAAAGAAATGTAAAAATAGATACAAAATGCTTTCTGAATAATGATACAATACTTAAAAGCAATACTATCTATTATTTCAGAGATCAGGGTTTTCGTCAAGGAGACAATCTTTAATTACAATGGAGAGTCAGCACTTGTAACAGGATTGCGTCTACTTCCAAGAGCAAGTGCAACAACAATTTTATTCACAAAAGCATTAAAATGTTAATGTTTCATCCGTATTATAAAGCTGCTTAATGAAAACCTGAAAATGAAATAATAAGACTTCATTCCAATGATAATGACTGAATCTAGAATGAGACACAGTGATAGCACATTTCAATTCATGTTTCTGCAAATTAATGTCACACTTCTGCAGCTCTCTGCAAGGATTGAGTGCCTTAACTTAACAAACCTCAATGCAATGCATGGTACATATTCAGAACTTCAGATAACCATTTCACTGCATTCAAACACTATTGTGAAAATACAGAACATCTGTAGAAAGTTGATTTATTAAATTAATTTTCCAATGCTTATATAAGGTGAGAGATTGGCATTCTTGGAGATAGAGATTATAATTTACTGACTAAATGTTTACAGTTTTGTTCATCTTAGTAGGTTTCTCTTTGTTGCCTCCTCAAAGTATATTTGCTCCTTGTCCAAAGCTATTATCTCTAGAAGAATATCATGGATCCTTTCCCGCTAGAGATTTAAATTCTAGGTGAAAATCTGACCCTGTTTTACAGTCTTCTGGCCAACTACGTTTAAGATTTTTCTGTGGCTCAGAGTCTGGGGCTTTCCTTGTGAGGACTGTGCAGTATAAAGTTTTCTGGAAGCTACTTGCCTTGTCCATTGATTCAGTGGTGTAGTTGAAAATCCTTACAAAGACAAAGAAAATAAATCATAACCAGCTATATATTAAAAAAAAAAATCTTGTTCCTATATAACTTTACAACAATTGTTGTTTTTCAGTTGCTAAGTCATGTCTGACTCTTTGTCACTCCATGGACTGTAGCAGGAGAAACTCCTCTCTCTTTCCCTACCTCCCAGAGTCTGCTCAAATTCACATCCACTGAGCTGGTGATGCTAGAAACCTCAGAGATAAATCCACGCATCTATGGACACCTTATCTTTGACAAAGGAGGCAAGAATATACAATGGAGAAAAGACAATCTCTTTACCAAGTGGTGCTGGGAAAACTGGTGAACCACTTGTAAAAGAATGAAACTAGAACACTTTCTAACACCATACACAAAAATAAACTCAAAATGGATTAAATATCTATATGTAAGACCAGAAACTATACAACTCCTAGAGGAGAGCATAGGCAAAACACTCTCCAACATAAATCACAGTAGGATCCTCTATGACCCACTTCCCAGAATACTGGAAATAAAAGCAAAAATAAACAAATGGGACCTAATTACAATTAGAAGTTTCTGCACAACAAAGGAAACTATAAGCAAGGTGAAAAGACAGCCTTCAGAATGGGAGAAAATAATAGCAAATGAAGCAACTGACAAAGAATTAATCTCAAAAATATGCAAGCAATTCCTGCAGCTCAATTCCAGAAAAACAAATGACCCAATCAAAAAACTGGGCCAAAGAACTAAACAGATATTTCTCCAAAGAAGACATACAGATGGCTAATAAACATATGAAAATATGCTCAACATCACTCATTATCAGAGAAACGCAAATCAAAACCACAATGAAGTACCATTTCATGCCAGTCAGAATGGCTGCTATCCAAAAGTCTACCAGCAATAAATGCTGGAGAGGGTGTGGAGAAAAGGGAACCCTCTTACACTGTTGGTGGGAATGCAAACTAGTACAGCCACTATTGAGAACAGTGTGGAGATTCCTTAAAAAACTGGAAATAGAACTGCCATGCTGCTACTGCTGCTAAGTCTCTTCAGTCGTGTCCAACTCTGTGCGACCCCATAGATGGCAGCCCACCAGGCTCTGCCATCCCTGGGATTCTCCAGGCAAGAACACCGGAGTGAGTTGCCATTTCCTTCTCCAACGCATGAAAGTGAAAAGTGAAAGTGAAGTCATTCAGTCGTATCCGACTCTTCGCGACCCCCATAGACTGCAGCTAGTGTTTCCACTGTTTCCCATATACCAGCCATGAAGTGATGGGACCAGATGCCATGATTTTAGTTTTCTGAATGTTGAGCCTGAAGCCAACTTTTTCACTCTCCTCTTTCACTTTCATCAAGAGGCTCTTTAGTTCTTTTTCATTTTCCTCCATAAGATTGGTGTCATCTGCATATCTGAGGTTATTGATATTTCTCCTGGCAAACTTGATTCCAGCTTGTTCATCCAGCCAAGTGTTTCTCATGATGTACTCTGCATATAAGTTAAACAAGCTGAGTGACAATATACAGCCTTGATGTTCTCATTTTCTTATTTGGAAGCAGTATGTTGTTCCACGAAGAAGGCAATGGCAACCCACTCCAGTGCTCTTGCCTGGAAAATCCCATGGATGGAGGAGCCTGGTAGGCCTCAGCCCATGGGGTCGCTAAGTTGGACATGATTGAATGACTTCACTTTCACTTTTCACTTGCATGCATCGGAGAAGGAAATGGGAACCCACTCCAGTGTTCTTGTCTGGAGGATGCCAGGGACGGGGGAGCCTGGTGGGCTGCCGTCTATGGGGTCACACAGACTCGAACATGACTGAAGTGACTTAGCAATGTTTTTCCATGTCCAGTTCTAACTGTTACTTCCTGATCTACATACACATTTCTCAAGAGGCAGGTCATGGTCTGGTATTCCCATCTCTTTCAGAAGATTACAGCATTAATATATGTAGAAGATTTACATACATTAACTGGGTCCTTGCTTAAAGAGTAAAAAATGAAAAAAATATCTTGCATTTACCTTGAGGAATTGTGTTAATGTCATAAAAAATGAGACAATTAAGCATGCTGAACATGTAGGAAAAACATTTTTGTCTAACTGTCATAAAAATATTTTTACTTCTATTCTAATTGAGAAACTATGACGTATTGTGCTATTGTGTATCTTTATAAATGAGACCTGCCAGAGTTGAGGCTGTTCAATCTTAAGAGATGAAAAGTGCTGGAAAAGGAAAATTATTTAAATTGTATTTAGCCTTGGATTTTCATGTGGAATACTGTAGTTATGCAATAAAATATCTTCGTATTTTCTCCCACATTTTACAGAAAAAAACTTAAATGGTGGTAAGATTTCCTCTTAACAAAAACAAATAAATAGGTATCTTTTATATTTATACTCTCTCACATATTTAACACTGAAAAATGTTAGTGTACACTGTAGAACAAGATAAGAAACGTTCAAGAATAAAGAGAGACATTACACAATGATAAAGGGATAAATACTTCAAGAAGACTTCATAATCTAATGGTGTATGGTGCCCAAAAGCAGAGGGTCTATATAGTAGGGCAAAAAGTGACAGAACTAAAAAAAGCAATTAAAAAATCTATTACTAGGTTTAGAGACTTCAACATATCTCTTATTAACTTTATATTGGACAGAAGAAAGTCAGTGAAGATATAGTTTAACTGGATACACTATCAATCTATGTGTTACGAGCTTCGCAGTTGGTGCTAGTGGTAAAGAATCCAGCTGCCAATGAAGGAGACAAAAGAGGTACAGGTTTGATCCCTGGGTCTGGAAGATTCCCTGGAGGAAGGCATGGCAACCCACTCCAGTATTTTTGCCTGGAGAATCCCATGGAGAGAGGAGCCTGGCAGGCTATGGACCATAAGTTTGTAAAGAGTCAGACATGACTGAAGCAACTTATTATGCATGCAATGTGATATACTTGGACACTTACGACTTTTTTTTCTTTTACAACAGAAAAATATGCATCCCTCTTAAGTGTAGTATATATCAATGTAGACAACATTAGGGGTCATCAGACACACTGTAACTGAGATTTCCTTGGTGGTCCAATGGTTAAGACTCCATGCTCCCAAAGCATGGGGTGTGAGTTTTATCCTTAGATGGAGAACTAAGTTCCTGCTTGCTGCATGGTAAAGACAAAAAAAAACAAAAAAACAAAAAACACAACTGTTAAAAAAAAAGACACTGTAAGAGGTTTAAAGCATGATAATCATATTTTCACCAGTTAAAAACTGAAGTGAACGAGAAGTCGGTAACAGAAATATAGATTTAAAAAATCCTTCATATATTTAGAAATTAAATAACACATTTCATAATAACATATGAGTCTTAGATGAAGTCTCAAGGGAATTAAGAAATATTTTAAACAAAATGAAAGTAAAGCCACAGCTTGACAAAATGTGTGGGATTCAGTGAAAGCAAGTGTTAGAGGGTAATTTATAGCATTAAATAAATATGTTAGAAAGAAAGAAATATATAAAATGAATAACTTGAGTTTCTTTCTTAGGAAACTAGGGGGAAAGTGTAATTTAATCCTACTATAAGGCAAAGAAAGGAAGTTATAATAAATTAAAATAGCATATATAATTACATTAATGTATAAAACATGTATAAAATAAATTTAAAAACAAGAAACAACAGGGAAAACATTAAAATTTGTTAAAAAGTGCTTATCTGAAAAGAGGAATATGATTGATAAACAGAGAAATAGAGAGAAAACATCAATTAAAAAATATCAGAAAAGGAGTCCCCACTACTGATTCCATGGACATTACAAATATAATAAAGGAATACCATGAAAAATATGTGTGCATACATAATAACATACCAAAGAAACCAATCCCTTGAAAGTAATGTAAACTACCAAACCCAACACAGGGAGAAATAAATAACATGAATAGCCTCATGCTTATTGAAAGTGAGAGTCGTTCAGTCATGTCCGACTCTTTGCAACCCCATGGACTATAGTCCATGGAATTCTCCAGGCCAGAATACAGGAGTGGGTAGCCTTTCCCTTCTCCAGGGGATCTTCACAACCCAGGGATGGAACTCAGGCCTCCAGCATTGCAGACGGATTCTTTACCATGCTTATGAAATGTGTTTAAATTTATATTCAAAGTAACATAAAATAGGGAAAAAAAATTTAGAATTAGAAAATATATTCTTTTGAAATACTAAAAAAATAAAGCAACAGATAAAACTAAAAAAAAGAAAAAAAAAAGTAAGATATTTCATAGAAGAAATCACCAGGCCCCAACAGGCTTCATCACACATTTAAGAAAGAAATGGTACCAATTCCATATACTCTCTTCCAGAGCAGACAAGGAGAACACGTTCCTACTCATATGAGGCTAGCATTGCACTGCTGCTGCTGCTGCTGCTGCTGCTAAGTTGCTTCAGTCATCTCGGACGCTGTGCAACCCCATAGACGGCAGCCCACCAGGCTCCTTTGTCTATGGGATTCTCTAGGTGAGAATACTGGAGTGAGTTGCCATTTCCTTCTCCATAGCATTACACAAGTGACTTTAAATACATAAAACAGATAGACACTTTTTAAGAAAGGGAAAACAAGACCAATATTGCCCATGACTATAAATGCAAAAATCTTCAACAAAGTATTACAGATATGTTATTACGTATGATGGTTGGTGTGTATACATCTATACCCCTACTTAGCTGAGGTGATCTAGAGCCAGTACGATCTGGTGACAATGATCACCCCTGGCAGTATGCTCTAATATTAGTCTTCATAAAAAGAGAGCAAGGTCCCTCGGTTAAATAACTGATTCTAGGATAACTTGGAAGATAAGAATGGTGCAAAATAAGCCTGGAGCATCCACAAATTAAGAAAGTGCTAACACACACACACACACACACAGATTGGAGTAGATCAAAGAGACAGTTGAGAGAGGAGCCTACACAAAGAGCTCTCAATGGCCAAGACTGGAACAGAATTAACAATAAAATTAAATGATATTAGATTATAACCCAAATAATGAAACAAACATCGTGAGTCATAGTGACTTAAATAAATAAATAAACATAAGAGAAGAGAGAAATCTCTTATGAAAAAGAATTCCGAATACTTTATGTTGATACTTCTCGCTCAAGGAACTTTTCTGATGGCTCAGAAGGTAAAGAAACTGCCTGCTGTGCAGGAGACCAAGTTTCATCTCTGAGTTGAGAAGATCCCCTGCAGAAAGAAACGGCAACCCACTCTAGTATTCCTTCCTGGAGAACTCCATGGACAGAGTAGCGTGTCAGCCTTCAGACCATGGGGTTGCTAAGAGTCGGACATGATTGAGTGACTATCAGACACACAATGAATTTGCAGAAATCTTATAAACACTACTTCAGTAAAGTAATGAAGATTAAAATTAACAGCAATAAGTTATGTTGATATTCTGTATCATTAATATGTTATGATACAAAGTCACCTTACCTCTGTTCTCTTCCCAAAACACATAACTCTGTTCTAAAGAGAAGGATCAGGAGATGTAACTCTTAAATGCAGTGTAGTATCTTGGATATCATTCCAAAACCGAATACTGTATTAGGTAAAAAAGAAAGGGAACGTAAATAAAATAAGGACTTCAGTTAAAAAATAAGGTATCAATATTCATTCTTTAATCATGCCAAATAAAACTTCAGGAGTTAGGGAAGGACAGGGAAGACTGGCGTGCTACAGTCCACCATGGGGTTGCAAAGAGCAGGACATGACTTACTGACTCAACAACATACTCTATTTATGTAGCATGTTAATAACTGGGGAAACTGTGTAGGATATATGGAATGTCTCTGTACTATCTTGAAAATTTTATCATAAATCTAAAACTTCTCAAATAAAATGTATATTTTAAACGAATTCTAAATGTCATTACTTATATTCACAGTTCTTTAACTTTGAACATGAACTTTCTTGACATTTTAGCTTTTAGATATTTAAGTTATCATATTTCTATTGAAATTTTCATTTTGCCAAAGCAATTTTTTGCACTGAAAATATATTCTTATGCTAACTTAATCTTTTAGTGGGGTTTATTTTAAATAAAATTGACTGGATAGTGTTGGTGAACCTTCACTACTAAGAAGTTTAAACATATTCTGTACATAATGAAAATGCAAATCGATGAGTATTTTAGAACTACAGTCTGTTGACTAATGCTCAACTTTTTAATCATTTAGAAATTAATAAGATGCCACAAATTGCAAGACTGTTGAATCAGCATTTCTAATTTTATTCAGTTCAATATCTATTATAAAGTTTCTTTAATTGTTACACTACAGCACATTTCAAATTGCAATAAGTAAGATGAAGGGTATTTTATATGCACTAGACTAAAACAGGAATTCTCCTGAAACTTCATGAAAACATTTCAATCTGACTTTAAAACATATGCACAGAAAACTTTCCACATTTTCAAGTTATGCTTATTGAGGTTTCTATTTATATTTTTGTTTCTTTTTAGCATATGCTGTTAGAGCATTCAGAAAAGCAATTTACATGGAAAATAAACAACTTGTTTACTGCAGGTTGTAGGGCTCAAATCAAATGGCAAACACTCTTTGACTCACAATTCTAGTTTTGTAGTTTATTTAATTGGAAACTGTACAATATAATAAGTACTGTAATTTATTATTTTCTATGGTCGCTTTTATGTGCTACCATACATAAACACAATTTGCATAATGCAAGCATTTGAACTTTGATGTTCATGACAAATAAGGCTTTCTTTATTTTTTTTGCTATTTCCAAGCTGTTTTTGAACACATTTGAACTGTGCCTAATGCAGGACATTTAAACACAATCAGATCTTTCCAATTACATAGTTTTTCCCAATAGTGTTTAGTTAAACATTACATAATTTTTAATATGATTTCCTATTCTACACATGGGTTAATTGTGTTCTGAAGCTTGTAATTATGAAAATTTCCTAGTTATGGCTTTATTAATTGCATTATTATCACATAGCCTACTATATATGATTTTTTTCCTATAAAGCTTTAACTGCCTACAAGATCTTAATAAATGTTTCATGACAGTATAATAAACATAAGGTGTCTTTTATTGTCTAAGAAGAGAAAAAGTAAATTTAGAATTATTGTGTTGTAATCTTCACTTGTTTATGCCAACAACCTTGTGAGTAAACATTAATAGCTAGTCTTGTTGTTGTTGCTATTGTTTAGTCACTCAGTTGTGTCTGACTCTTTTGTGACCCCATAGACTGTAGCCCACCAGACTTCTCTGTCCATGCGATTTCCCAGGCAAGAATACTGGAGTGGGTTGACATTTCCTTCTCCAGGGGATCTTCGCAACCCAGGGATTCAACTGGCATTTACTGCATTGCAGGTGAATTCTTTACTGCTGAGCCATCAGGGAAGCAGTGATATCTAATCCCGTGCATGTTAATTGTGTAGTATGCAAGAAAAAGAGGACATGAGAAAAAGTTCCATATTTATAGGTGTCTATTTCTGAGATTTTCTGTTCTGTTTTTATAGTGTCTTTGTGTTGCTATGGTATCAGGGTAATGTTGGCCTCACCAAATGAGTTAGGAAATATTACCTTTGCTTCTATCTTTCAAAAGAGGTTGCATATTTTTGGTGTAATTTCTTTCCTAAATGTCTGATGCAGTTTATCTGTGAACCAATCTGGGCCTGGTGCTCACTGCTTTGGAAGGTTACTAGTCACTGATTTAATTTTCAAAATAGATAAAGGCCTATCATATTGTCTGTTTCTTCTTGAATGATTCCTCACAGTTTGCATACTTTAAGGAACTGATCTATTTCATCTAGGTTATAAAATCTGTGAGGACAAAGTTGTTCATAATATTTCTTTATTAACCTTCTTTTTTCATAAGATCTGTAGTGATGGTTTCCTTTTCATATATCAGTAGTTTGTATTCTCTCTCTTTTTTCCTCTAGATATCCTGCCTGAAAAGTTATCAATTTCACTGATTTTTCAAAGAATCAACTTTTAGATTCCCTATATTAACTACCTGTTTTCAATTCCACAGATTTCTGCTTCCCCACCCCGCCCCCCTTCTCCTGCTTACTTTGGATTTAATTTACTCTTTTTTTCTTGGTTCCCAACATGAAACCTTAAATTGTTATGAGATTTCTTTTTTTTTCTTTTTGAATATGTACATTTGATGCTACAAATTTCCCTTTAAGATTTTGCTTCATTAAAATTTAAGTTGTGTTTTCCTTTTCATTTAATATAGGATTTTAAAAATTTATCTTCACATTTCTTTTTTGAGCCAAGTTTTATGTAGAAGTGTATTGTTTAATCTCCACTTAACTGGGGATTTTCCAGTTATCAATCATTTAAGGTCTAGTTTAATTCCATTGTGATTTGTGGGCAGCCATTGGATGACTTCTATTTTTTAAAATTTGTTCAGGTGTATTTTATGGCCTAGTTTGTGATCTAGGTGAAAAATCAATGTGAGCTTGAGAAAAATGTGTATATGCTCTTGTTAGATGAAGAAGTTTGTGTGTGTTTGTGCTCAGTCATGTCCAGCTCTTTGCAACCCCATGGACTGTAGTTGGCCAGGCTCCTCTGCCCATGGAATTTTCCAGGCAAGAAAACTGAAGTGGGTTGCCATTTCCTCCTCCAAGGGATCTTCCTGACCCATGGACTGAACTTGTGTCTCTTGCATCTCCTGCATTGAGAGCCAGATTCTTTACCACTAAGGCACCTGGGAAGTGAAGGAGTTAATATATGTCAGTGACATCCACCTGATTGATGATGTTGTTGAGTTCAACTGTGTTCTTACTGATTTCCAGCCTCTTGGATCTATTTCTGGTCAAGAGGTGCTGAAGTTTCCAACTACCAGAGTAGTTGGATTTATCTGTTTTAATTGCAATTTCATCAGTTTTTGCCTCATGTTATTGCCACGTAGGTGCATACACATTAAAATTTGTTATATATTCTTGGAGAACTGACCCCTTCACCATCATGTAAGTCCCTTCCTATTTCTGATAAGGAAATGTAACTCTCCTTACTTTGAAGTCTGCTCAATCTGAAATTAATATAGCTACTCCTGTTTTCCTTTGACTCATGTTACTATGGTATATTTTTCTCCATCGATGTAGTTTTAATTTATATGTTTCTCTATATTTATAGTGAATTTCTTTTAGACAACATACAGTTGAGCTGTGGATTTTGATCTACTGTGACAATCCTTGACTTTAATTGATGCACTATACCACTGACATTGCCTATTATACAGAGCGAAGTAAGCCAGAAAGAAAAACACCAATACAGTATACTAACACATATATATGGAATTTAGAAAGATGACAATGACGACCCTGTTTGCAAGACAGCAAAAAAGACACAGATGTGTATAACGGACTTTTGGACTCAGAGGGAGAGGGTGGGATGATTTGGGAGAATGGCATTCTAACATGTATACTATCATGTAAGAATTGAATCGCCAGTCTATGTCTGACGCAGGATACAGCATGCTTGGGGCTGGTGCATAGGGATGACCCAGAAAGATGTTATGGGGAGGGAGGTGGGGGGGCGGGGGTTCATGTTTGGGAACGCATGTAAGAATTAAAGATTTTAAAATTAAAAAAAAATGATTATTGATGAAGTTAGACATATAATTACCATATTCATCACTGTTTTCTACTTATTTCTCTTTTTTTGTTCCTATTTTTGTCTTCTATTCATTTTCTGCCATTTGTATGTTCAACTGAATATTTTATATGATTCCATTCTCTCTTCTTAGCATATTAATTATGCTTTTTGCCACTTTCCTTCAGTGAAAAACGTTTACATTGTACATTTAAAAATGGTCAAAGTTCAACTTCAAATAGTACTAAACCACTTAACTGGCAATGTGAGTACCTTATAGTAACTAAATATTCTTAAATATTTCCACTTATAACTTCTATTATGTTTTTCTCCTTCATTGCCCTTATATATAGGCATACATAAGAGATATCCACAAGCATATAAAATGCAATACATTGTTGCAATGCTTTTTAATATGAAAAAGTCCTGTTGCCTGTTAAATCAATTAAGAATATGATAAAACTTTTTATTTCATCTTCACTTATTTCTCCTTCAATGCTCTTCCATTCTTCATGTAGATTGTATTTTTGACCTATCTTCTCACTGAAGGACTCCTTTTAGCATTTCTTTCAAGGTCAGTCTATGGGCAACACATTCACTAAATTTTTGTTTG
Source organism: Capricornis sumatraensis (assembly GCF_032405125.1). Lineage (NCBI taxonomy): Eukaryota > Metazoa > Chordata > Mammalia > Artiodactyla > Bovidae > Capricornis > Capricornis sumatraensis. The sequence continues at coordinate 24,948,478 of NC_091082.1, read as the reverse complement.
AGAAAAGTATTTCTCCTTCACTTCTGAAGGATATACACATACATTTGAGAAAAAAAAAAGTCTATCCAATATATTTAAAAATCTATTCTAATTAATAAGAAAAATGATAGACAATCTAACAGGAAAGCAGAAAAATATTTAACAGGTATGCCATGAAATAGGATCTATAAATAAATAAGAAAGTCAATGTTATTAGTAATCAGGGACATGAAATTTTAAAATGCAGTATAATACCTGTCCATGCCTACTATGAACCCTAAAGTTAAACAACCAAAAAATTTATAGAGGCTGTGGAGCAATTGAAACACCCTTAAAATGTTGATAAGAGTGTGAATAAATACGGTCATATACTCAAACTGAAAATACACTTTCTCTTTTTCACTATTTAGCAGTTGTACTTTTAAGTATATACTCAAAAGTGTTCATCAAGACACATGTAGTAGAATTATGTAACTTCAGTGTTAGTAACAGCCCTAAGATGGAAACCCAATATAAATTATTACACAGTGAATTGGAACAGAAAATGAATTATGTACACACTGACTAAAAATCTATACAGTAATAAAAATAAACTGAAGTTTAAGCAACTAGCAATACTGTAAATAAATCTCACAAATATATTGATGAGTGAAAGAAGCCAAGCATAGAATAATACACGTAGCATGATGCCACATATATAAAGTTCAAAAATGGGCAAAGTTATTCTAAGGCATAAATTAAAATAGTATTTTTATTAGGTTTTTCTAGAAATACAGTGTGTGTGAGAGAGAGAAAGAGGGATGGAGAGAGAGATTTATTATACAGAATCAGCTCACATAATTATAAAAGCTGGAAATTTCCAAGATATTCAGGGTTAGCTGGCAAGCTGCTGGCCCAGCAGAGTTGATGGTTTAGCCTCAGTTCTAAGGCCTATAGGCTCAAGATACAGGAAAAGCCAAAGTTTCGGTTTGAGTTTTAAGGAGAGGAAAGACCATGTTCAGACAGGAAGAATTCTCACTCAGGGGAGGGTCAACTTTTTAGTTCTATTCAGGATTTCAACAGATGGGATGAGGTAACCATGTTATGAAGGGCAATCTGCTTAATTCTTAATCTATTGATTTAAACGTTAATCTCATCCAAAAGCACCTCACAGGAACACACAGAATAATGTTTGAGCAAATATCTGGGGACCTTGTGGCCTAGTCAAATTGACATGTAAGATTAACTATTACAGGACTTAGATTGGACAGTATGGTAGAGGCACACAGTGGGGCTGCTGGTAATACTGTTTCCTGAGTGATGGTCACACATAGGTGGCCACTTTGTGAAAGCTTATCAAACTGCATATTTACAATTTGTGCAACTTCCTATACACACATATGTGTTGGCAAAATGCTTACTGAAAATAAACTGTATTTAATGGAGATTTAAATTATTTACATATATAGAACTAGTCCCCTAATATAGCTTATAAAATATGTCTGTAAATATATCCACAAGGCATTCTTCATTTTATAATTTCAACTGAATATGATTTTTGTTCTTCTAATTAATTATATATATATGGCATAATTGCAAAAATTTAATGAAATTGACTTGCAGTACCTATCAAATATGTATAGTTAATGTATAAATTTAATAAAGAGGCTGTTTTTTTTACTATTTCTAGAAAATATTTTATGTATTTTCCTCCCCATGAGAATGGCAGTCTTGTGTCAAATGACTAGTGTTAATTTTTTTTAAGTGTTAGTAGCTAAGAAATGATTAATCCCCTATTATATGCAGTGATGGGACACTATATTCAGTGTTGAAAATGTATTTTCCTATACTGTGGTGTTGAAAGTAAAACACATTGGCCAATTATTATTTTGCACACTTTACTTTTATGTATATATACATGCACAGTGTTTATAGTTTCAAAACATGCTCACTATTTACAGTGTCCACACACATTTCCTGTGTTTATTGCATATTCTTTGTAAAATGGCAGACATTATTTCTTCCTTATGAAAAGTGTGATTCACAAGAATCATATAATATTTTTATTGTGTGTGGTTTTTTTTTTTTTTTTGGCTTTTGAAGCAACCATGGTTACTTTGAATAATTTTAAACATTAGTGTTTTAACTAAACTTTCAAATTGTGATGTCATCAGTATTGTTAGTTTCTGAACCAAATTATTGGAAATATTGGGAGATGAATATTTTTTGTATTAAATTCTAAACTGTATAAAACTAAACAAAACTCATATTTACCTATGGGGCGTGACATTGAATTATGCATTTTATTTTCTTTTAAAATCATTTTCTGTCTCATTATTTTAGTAATATTCATTTCAAAGTTCTTTCTCCAAAATGAGTTATCAGAAACTCTCCCAGTTACTATGAGTGAGTAAGATGAATAGTATTGAGTTCTATTTTCATGTGAGGAAATTTAAAATTTGTGGTTAAGTAACAAAACTGATATTAAAAATTATATATAGAAATCTTTACTCTTAACCAGGATCTTTTTACACAATAATAAATGGCAGCCATGTATAAAACTTTCTATTGAAATGAAACAATTTAGAACTTTCAATTTATGTTACATTTAAAAGTGATTAGAAAACTTGTTTGTCACTATTTCTTGATCAGTCATGGCAATGAGCTAAATTTAGTGTCAACTGGTAATTCTTTATTCAAGCCCTAAAAGACCCCTGAGAAGTGACTTGATATTGCAGAGTAATATTGAATGCAAAATTCATAAACAACAAGAGTAGTGGGGTGATTTGGCCTCCATAAGTTAGTAAAATAGAAAGATTTACTCTTCTAAAATTGCAATCTTTCAAATTATCAAGTAAAACCAAACTAATACTGTCTTCAAGATGCTGAAGAAAAATTGATGCATATATAATTTTTATTTTTATAAGATTTACTAGGTACTTATGTATTCTTAAGCACAATGAAGACATGATTCATTCATTCAATCAAGGTTTATTGAAATCTTCTATTTGTAATTTCATGGTTTGTGTCACTAGTGTTTACAATCTAAGATGCGTAGTTATGCATGCATGAGACTAAATGTATATACAAATTTTTTCCAAGACAAGTATTAACATGAACAAAAGACTTCTGGAAGTCAGAAAACAAACCCTACTGGGAACATTCTGAAATCCAGCTGATAAACAGTAGAAGTCAGAAGTGTGTTAACAAAATAAAGGTGTACAGCCAGCTCAGTCAGCCAGAATCCCATCAGCAAATAGAAAATAAAAACAAATACTGCATCAACTATACCTAAGTAAGTTAGCAAAAAATGGTATAGAGAAAATAAATAATTAAGAATGAAAATTTGGCTTTTAGAATATGATGCAACCATTAAAATTCTATGCAACCTGCTGGCATAACACTTTGTCTACAACAAAGTAGGTAAAGAGAGATGGATAGAATGGAGATGATAGAAATCAAGGAGGTATTTCATGATCTAAATATATAAAAATATATAAATATTTATCTATATTAAATATATATACATATAAATGAAAGTAAAAGACACAGAAAGGCAGGGCAGTTGGCCCTCCCTATCTGCGAGTTCCCCATTTGCCAACCACAAGTTCAACCAAATGGGGAACAAATATTTTTAAATTCCAGAATTTCCAAAAAGCAAAACTTGAATTTGCTGCAAAGTGAAAATGTGACATTCACATTGTGTTTACTACTATTCACATTCACATTGTGTATACTACTATTTACATAGCATTTATATTACATTAGGTATCATAAGTAACCTAGAGATTATTTTAAAAGTGTTTGGGAGGATGTTATAAGTGATATAAAATACCACAGCATTTTATATAAGGGACTTAAGCATTTGCAGATTTCTGTATCCTTGGGGGTCTTGGAAACAATGCCCCAAAGATACTGTGGGATGCCTGTACACACACATAAAAGGTCAAAATCAAAGAATTCTTCATATTTCAAGTGATATTTGTGTATATGAGTATATATAGTTTGTTGCCTCCTAAAAAGATCCACATTCTTCACAATCTACTGTTTTCAAAAGCTATTACTAGAATGAAGTTAAAAATTATGTATCAACCATATGAAGCAGTTGATTTTTTCCCACTTGTTTATGATATATCAGGCATGGTTCTATTTGCTAAATGGACTGGAAAAGAAAGGGTATTATGCAAATATGCAAGAAGACGGAGTTGTGACTGATGGTTCTGCGTGTAAAATGTGTCTAGAATAAAGAATATAAAGTAAAACCTATAGTTGTGTCTGTATTTAAACTTCAGATAGTCTTCAGAATGCTGAAGTTTGAGTCAGTACAATAAATATGCAAATAGTCCTTAACAATGTATTTTCTATTACCAGAAGCACTCTACATATTACAATATTTTGAATTATTTGCTATATAAGTGATCTGTAGAGACTGAACCCAGTTCTTAACTCACAAAACATATCCAGTTTTAACACAAAAATACAATATATTTTCATTTAAACTGAAATAAAAAAGGAAAAAAAAAATGTTAAAAGTGTAGCCTGATTCAGTATTTGCAAGCTGTATTACTTTCTAGGACTTCCCAGGTGGTGATAGTTGTAAAGAATCCACCTGCCAATACAGGAGATGCAAGAGACCTGGGTTTGATGCCTAGGTCTGGAAGATCCCCTGGAGTAGGAAATGGTAGCCTGATTCAGTATCTGCAAGCTGTATTACTTTCTAGGCCTATGTCTAATTATCACTTTGAAAATACTTTAAGATAACCAATTTGCTTGACACTGACACAAACTTTCACATTATCTCTACTAGAAATAAAAGTATTCCTTTGGCTTCTGTTATTTTATTATTTTAAAAGAGGAAAGTCACAAAATCCAACTGATTAAAAACAGGTTACCTGCAGATAATGCATGTTGATTCCAAGAAATGTGAAGAATTTTAATTGATGGATTTGTCACCAATGACTGGCTCTTTTCCATGGCTAGATTGTGGTCCTTCTTTTCCTACTGAATCACTCTTTTCTTAGCTGTTCCAGATCATTGCTTTAATCCTAAATTTTAATTTGTGCAAGTAAGCGAGTTATTCAAGCTTTTATCTTTTATAGGGAGACACATTTATTTTTCAGCATATGTCCTCAGATAAAGAATTTTCACACTATCTTATCTATTTTATTTATACCCATAATGATTTCCACTGCTTTTATTAGTGCACATAATTTTTATTGTTGTTAAGAAAAAATTTCCAACATGCAATTGGAGCCTGTATTCTGCAGGAATATCTTTTGTACATTGTTATGACCCCAAAAGAAGCAGAAGATGCATTTTTAATACCAACTTGCTGAATTATTGTACAGGACATTCAACAACCCTGAAAAATATATGAGAACATAGTCTGGATGTTAGTATAGGGACAATGACATATTTATGACTTACACATTAGGTAAAGGATGTCTCACCTGAGTTGTTGGCTGTGATGAAATTCTTGGAAAAAGTAAACACAATTTATCCTCTAAACCTATAACCATATTTAGCTATTTATTATGCTACCAAGTTATTGATAAGTTTTAAAATTGCTTTGATAAGGGTATGACTCTTTCTCATGGAAGAAAAATACCTGCTAGTACTTATAATATAAAAGGTAACATCTCCTGTAATCACCTTTGTTGACTGGAACTGCTCAGGCAGTCATAAAAATGACCCTAGATTCATGGGATATAAGTCATGTCTAAAACACTCAATCAGCATAAAAGTACAGCTTGCCTCACCAGCATCTAAAAGCACAACATCAGTCTCTCAGTGTTTCCCTAGAGTGCACTAACCTGGCTGTGGACCATTTCACATACATCATAAGGTCACTGTCACCCCATTACTCTCTTTGGGATAAAGAACATTCAAGAACAAAGCTCATTTTTGAGGCTAGGAATAAAGCACAGTAGAGGAACTATCAAAACACAGAGGAAAGTGCCTTTCCTCTGTCAGTTTGTCAAGTCACTTATTGCTGGTCCAGTCAGTGAAGCAGCCCTGTTAATTAAGTGCATGGCCCTTGCCCACTTGGTCCAAGAAACTATTTGGATGGGATCTAAATATAAATACATCTATGTGTGTGTGTTCCTGCTCAATCAATCAGTTGTGTCTGATCCTTTGCGACCACGTGTACTGTAGCCCTCTGGGCTCCTCTGTGTATGAGATTTCACAGGCAAGAATACGGGAATGGGTTGCCATTTCCTCTTCAAGGGATATCCCTGATCCAGGGATCGAACTCTTGTCTCCTGCATTGGAAGTTGGGTTCTTTACCACTGAGCCACCAGCAAAGCCCAAATATGTAATGAATAAATTGTGATTTTCTTGGTCACTTCTCTCAACTTTCATCCTTGAATTCCATCTTTTCTGTATCTTGAACCAAAGCCTACATTGAAGCTTTTAATCACTGCCAGTTGGCTAAAATAAAATCCTAAATCTGATCTGGCAGTGATGACCTAGGAAGTGAAAACCTCCTGCTGCTTCCTCTTCTGTGTGTTTTACTTGTAATGAACTGTTTGCTGCGATCTCAGAGTAGGCAGGCCCCTGACTGAAACGTTGATTTGCTTCCAACTTGAGATAATCATGAAACTAATAAGTTAGAAGTAAAATACAATCCTAGATTTTTCAGGTAGCTGGATTTTCACAAATTTTAAGTTGAATCAAAGGAAATTACCATTTTTGAGGGTCAAGAATGGTTGAATACTTGCAACTTCATATTGCTCAACTTATAGAGCATATACATAAACATTTGAATATTGAAATCATTTTCATATACACAAAATATGGTTATACTTTTTTTTCCAGTTTTGCGACCAAGACTATATGTAATTTTAGAAATAAGGTAGCATCATTTTTTCACATTTTCCATAAACACTAAAATATATGTAGTTGCACAGCTCTGGTATCATTATGAAAAGGCAGAATTTATGTTGTGCTGCCTACTTAAGTCCTTTGCAAGATATTTTGCAGCACTGATCTATTAAAGCAGCCTGGCCAGCTTCTAAATAACCACATTTTTATCTCAACATATGAACCGTATAGTCAGTAGCCAAAATCCATCTTTGAATATGAAATCAGGTTGCTGAAGATTTGCTATGATCTATAATCTAAAATGTGCTAGTGGCTCTAAGTACTGATTTGTTAGACTTAATTTAAACACATACAACAGCTGGTCTAACCAGATCCTGGCTGGAATAATTTCTAAAAGAAACAAAAGTAATTGCTTCCTAGTTGCATGTCTATGCCTACAATAAAAATAACTTGCCATTTTTCTGTATCAGGAGGAAAAAGAAAAGCAGCAATAGATATAAAATGCCTTGTATAAAGCAGTTCTTAAGTGTGTTTCACAAATATAAATTTTATGGATCAAATTATCATCCATAAAATCTGGTATCACTTAGTAGCCATTTAAATCTCTATATTCTCGTGGCCATATAATCAGGCCATATTGTTGAGAGCAAGAAAATTATTCCATAGAATAGTGAGGGCTATACTGAAGCCAAATCTTTTGATATACCTTAAAACTAAATCCACATAAATGGGAATACATTTATAACAGAATTTTCTGAAATCCTAATATAATTAAAGGCATGAGTAGAAATAGCCAGGCTTGATTTTGTGATACACTTGAAGTATACCAGTGTAAAATATGATTTTGTTTATTAGAAGAAATAATAATATATAAAATTTTCAGCTGATTCAAGGTCCTATTAAAATCAGTGTTGGAAAATAAAATAAGTAACATTACACAAATCTGAGCTTACAATAGGTGCAGTGATATAGTGTTAAAGATATCACTGATGTATGCTTCCTGGGAAAGCTATGGGGTGGCAAATGTGTCACAAGAATTAGCCCCTGAATTAGATATGCACCAGGATATTTCTAGGTATTTTATTTGGAACCCTCAGGAAAGTTAAGGTTTATTCAAAATGAGAAGACCTAGTGGAGAAGAGGATGTTTTAGTTCAGGAACTTTTGTATGTGGCTGGCTTACTCATCCATCACTGACTGTACAGGAAAAACAAACAAATAAATAAAAGTCAGCTACAGGCAAATACTTCTATCTTATTACATTTCACTTGCTTTGTTGTTTTCTCTTCATAGTGTCTGAGCTTCCTGGTTCTCTTTCAAGATCTGCCCAAATCCATCCCAATCTCCTCATTTAGGAGACTTACGGTATGTGAGGGCTTCTCTGGTGGCTTAGTGGTAAAGAATTCGCATGCAATGCAGGAGATTCAGGTTTGATCCCTGAATCGGGAAGATCCCCTGGAGAAGGACATGGCAATTCACCCCAGTATTCTTGCCTGGGAAATTCCATGGAAAGAGACGCCAGGAGGGCTACAGTCCATGGGGTGCACAAAAGAGTCAGACACGACCGAAACACCAACAACATGGTATGTGAAATACCTATTAGCTAGAAATTCTATGTACAAGCATGATGAATTATAATCATTTTGGGATGAGGTGAGAGACTGACATTAGAGACTTTTTAGAAATTTTATATAAAGTATATCACAGAGTCCTTGCAACTATATGGTGATGTAGCCATTATTTTTACAGATGAGGAAGCTACAGCTCAGAAAAGATACTTGCATGATATATATCAAATCTGTCATCATATTTTCTCTGTTCTGTGGTTAGCATGTATCTAGAACCAGAGCACTTCTCTATCGTCCCCCCTTGGTCAAAGCCACCTCACGTGCCTACCTGGGACATTCCGGTATTCTGCTACTTCTGCCCCGCCCCATATTGACTAGTAGAAACGTAGCAGGATATTTTACAATAAAGTCAGGAATGTCACCAATCAGCTCAAAATCCTCAAATGGCTTCCCCTTTCACTTCAAGAAAAACTCAAGAACCTTATGATCATTTACCAGGCTTCATATGATTCTCACCCTCAGCCTATCCCTAGATCATTCTGATGCAGTTTCACTTTCCTATTTACAGTTTCTCAAACAAACCTCCTTAAGGCCTACCCTTTGCAAGTGCTTTCTCTTCTGCTGGGAGGTCTTCAGCTCTCTCCATGGCAAAACACTTCGTCTTACAAGACTCTGATCAAAGATCACCCAGCCAATCAGGCCTTGTCTAGCTCTCCTATATGAATTAGAACCTGTACCCCATCCTCTTTCAGTACACCACTTAACACTTTTTTTTTTCCTCAGTAGATTTTGTTTATTATCAGCTATATGTTCTTTGTACTTATATTCACTGCATGTCCTTATGACTCAGATGTAAACTTCATGAGGGCTGAGAATATTTCATTCATTGCTACATTCCTGGTGCCTGGCGTATGCTCACACATAGCAGGCACACAATAAACAGTTGTTGAATTTATGGTGCAGTCCTTGCCAGGTGTTCAGTCAAAGGTATTCATGGCACTGAAATGTCTAAGGAAAGAAGTGTTTCAGGACTGGTTCTGTGACATCAATATAGCCAATGCTGTCTACAAGGGGGTCTCTGAGAGACTCTGAACAATTTTTCCTATTCCTCAGATAACAAAACCTCAGAAGATACTATCTTCTATACCTTTTCTTTTTCTTTGTAAAAACTGATGTCTGGAACTTCTGTGGTCATCACATTAAGTCCATACATGCTATGAATACTGCAGATATCAGAGAGGAGAGGTAAAAAGGATCTGAAAGAGATTTGGTGTCATTCTTGAGCTCCCAAATCAGTTATCATGGAGTGATACCCTATCTCTGGGCTTCTTGATACATCAGATATTGTATTCCCTCACTGTTGAAGCTTGAGTTAGAGCTCCCCTATTTGTGGCCAAAGCATTGTCCCCTTGTCTTAAAAGATGGATGTAGCCCTTGGATAAGAGCCATGTGACTTGTTTTAGCTTATGAGACATCACATTGTGAGCAAAGCAGGAGTTTACAAAACACTGAAGAATTGGGGCTTTTGTGCTTGCTACTTTTGGAACCCTGTCACACCCAGTATGTGAACAAACCCAGACCAGCCTATCCAATGATCAGACATAGGGTGATGAGAGACACACAATCAGTACCGCTGAATCATGTGACAGCCACCTGCCAAACAGGTAAGTAAAGCATGGAGTGCTAGCTGACTGCCAATTCATGAATGAGTCAGGTCAAGCCCAGCAGATGCACTGCTTAGCCAAACTGCTGACTCGTAAAATAGTGAGCTAAACAAGTGGATCCTATTTATATTACTAAATATTGGTATGTGTGTATGTGGTATATATATAATATATATTATATATATAATGCATCATATCTGATATATACAGTGATAAAATTGAGTTTGTTTGCTTACACAAACTATTTTTTCCAACATAGTAATTGTAACAGTACTCATGGTGTCAATGCTGTCATGTTCCAAACCTAGACATCTAGAAAAAAGTGAAGTTAAAAAAGGGTGGAAGTGGGTATGGAAAAGATTGAAGCAAGCATGTTCTTGGTGATAAGTATACACTGCTTGTAATACCACACAGAGAATTCTCTGTCATAAATGCCACAAGTAATGGTATGATAAAAACCTAGAAATAACAGAAGAACTTACAAATAACAATTCTATTCCCAATTTCCCTCTCTAAGGCAGTTTTTTTCTTTTTTTTTTTTTTTTCATTAGAGACATTTCTTATGTCACATTGCATCCTAGGACTGCCTCTGCCATCCCTGCCCTGATCTCCTCTCTGGCTTGCTCTAAGAAAACTGGTATTCCAATTTGACTAAACATGGGTGACTTGACTTTATAATTACTTTGCTCAGATTAAATTTCTGTCCTTAAGATGGGTTATAACTCTTCTCTCCTTTGCTCAAATTCAGGATATGTATTCTAGAATATCTGACTTGGCTCAGAGCCAATATCTAAAGATATTCATTTTTGAGAAATTTGAATAAATTTAATTAAACATCCCCTATTCTGGCCTTTCTGCTAAGTGTGTCATAGCAATAGGTTCTCTAAGGATTAATGGGAAATATTTGACTTAAATTAATATAACATGTTTGGAGTGAATAGATTTATTAATATAACAAAAATGGGATGACTGACCTCAGTTTTAGTTCTTGATAATGTTGTAGATTAAAAAAATAATTTTGAGAATTATTTTAATTCTTTGAGCCTTAATTGTCTCATCTGTAAAATGGGCATAAAACCAGGTATGAGAATCCTCATCCAAGTGCTGTGATTGATGGCTCGGCAATGAATGTGCTCCAAGGAGAAGAAGAAACTCCCACTTTGAGACCTCACTCTTGCACTTTTGGCAGAGAGAGCGGGATAAGGATTCATTCGTTCAAGCCATATATTCTTTCTCTGAAAAAATTCTAACTGGGAAAATAAATTTTAGAAGAAAAATTGTTTTGCTTCTGAGAATCAGAGATAAAATGCTCAAGATGGATACCCACACATACACCCATATAAATAGCCCACGAGCATCTCTACAATTGCTTCTTACTTTCAATGACTAAAAATAATGTAAACGTAAACAATGTAAAATTTATGAGGAAATAGAATGGGGCCACATGAAAAGGAAACTGGAAGGCATATTAAAAATAAATAATGAAATAAAAATTAGGCAAAAAGAAATAATGAAACAAAAATTAGGCATCATTAGGTAAGAGGTTGAATTAACACTACGTTCAAAAAATAAACAAAAAATCATGAAATAAAGGGAACAAAATTTACAAAACAAAACAAAGGACCTCTAATTCTAGTTTCTGTTATAAAGAAATAGGAGGTAGGAACTGAGAAAGTATTGGACTACATGGTTAGAGAGAGAATCCCACAGTATCCTTGACAGTGAATCAAGGCGTCAAACACCAGAAAACAACACAAAAACACATCAAGCAAAACAAAATGAAACTCGTATGCCTACTATCAAGTTTCTCTTCCAAAATCATACGTACCAGGAGACAGTTGGAAACAGCCACAGAATTTTATGAGAAAATAACTGTAACCTTGGAATATGTCAACTTGTCTCCATGTATTAGAATATTTAAAGGAATTTGCAAATATATAGACATAACTCAAGTCCATGTGCCAATAGCCAAACCTACTCACCAGCATTCTTCTCTATACACAGTTCTTTGACTTACTGTTTTTGTATTATGTGTAATTCTTTGTCCCAACCCCACTGCCAGCTGCACCCTCAACTTTCTAACTTGCTTAAAATAGAAGTAGCATTTTCTGAGTTTATCTTTCCTCTATTATTCCCTCTATTTTCCTCTAAGTTCCTCTATCTGTGTGCCTCTACATGCCTCTGTGTTCCTCTGTCTTTCCTCTATGTTTGCCAACCATAGCCAATAAAACTTAACACATTATGGATTCATTAAGTTCGCCAGTTGCCTTATACACACTCATAGGTGATCATTTAAATACTTTACAACTAATATAAATACAAGTAATATAAATAAACTTCCTTCACTCCTGCAATTTCTTCACCACCTTACTGCTTAAAACCTAGACCATCTCTCCATTTATTTTATGTTTGTGTTAAGACCACACTCCCAACTTCTTGTTTGTCAATTTCTGTATTATTGAGAGGGGGCTCAAGGCCATGTTATGGTCCCATGGTTTCTATGGTTTCTATGGTTCCAGGACATTTGCATGGTCTTCTTTCGGCAAAGCACTACTCATTATATTTTGTGACTACATGGATATAAACACGAATATAATCCAGATATGATTGCATTAATTGTTCTTCTGATCTTATTTAAAGAAATTAAAACATTTTTTTCAGGTCCCTAAATAAGCCTTAGGCATTAATTGGCTACGATCCTTAATGGGTGAGTCAATAATTGAAAAACTTAAGATCATGGCATTCTGTCCTATTAGTTCATAGCAAACAGATGGGGGAAAGTGAAAAAAGTGACAGATTTTATTTTCTTGGGCTTCAAAATCACTGCAGATTGTGACTGTAGCCATGATGTTAAAAGGCATTTGCTTCTTTGAAGAAAATCTATCACAAACCGAGATAGAGTATTAAAAAGCAGAGACATCACTTTGCTAACAAAGGTCCATATAGTCAAAACTATGTTTTTTCCAGTAGTCATGTATAGATGTGAGAGTTGGACCATAAAGAAGGCTGAGTGCTAAAGAATTGATGCTTTCAAACTGTGGTGTTGGAGACTCTTGAGAGCTCCTTGGACAGCAAGGAGATCAAACTAGTCAACCCTAAAGGAAATCAACACTGAGTATTCATTGGAAGGACTGATGGTAAAGCTGAAGCTTAAGCTCCAATACTTTGACCACCTGATGCAGAGAGCCAACTCATTGGAAAAGATCCTGATGCTGGTAAAGACTGAGGGCAGGAGAAGTGGTCAACAGAGCATGAGATGGTTGGATGACATCACTGACTCAAAGGACATGAGTTTGAGCAAACTCTGGGAGACAGTGAAGGGCAGGGAAAGCTGGTGAGCTGCAGTCAATGGGGTCGCAAAGAGTTGGACATGACTTAGTGACTGAACAACAACAGCTTTGAATGTACTAGATTATAATATAATAGCAAAAGAAAGCCTAATTTTCCAGGGACTTAAAACAAGGAAAGTGTCCTTCTTGCAGGTGTTACACATCTGTGCGCACTGGGATGGGTCTGGACATGTGCCATGCTCACTGTGGGGCTACCCTTTTGTAAAATACGGCTTGTCACTGTGGCAAAAAGAGAATGAAACCACAAGGAAGTGGGTACTGGACCTGCAGTTTCTAGGAGTAAGAAGTAGGCTGAGGACCGCACTATAGAAGCCATTTACTTATATCGAAACTCATCATTTCATCTCTTGCCCATTTCTCTGTCTTCTGAAATGATCTTCCGTTTGTGGCACTGGAATTAATTACTTGGTATCCCTTAGAGGCAGTCCCAATGGAGCTCATCTTTATTTTCCTGGATTACATTTGAGGCATGAGTTTTCTATACCCAAACAAGCTTAAACCACTTGCCATTTGCTTCATTTGAGATTAAAAATCAAACGCTAAAGTCATAACACCATTGCCATCCATTTTGTAATGAGGACTACTCCCTAATTTCCAAAATGTCTTAAACTTTGTGCCATTTTTTAAGCAAGGGAGGATTTTCTTTATTCTATGCATAAGCATATTTTCCTTCCTTAATGTTCTCTTCTCTATCTGCATACATTAACTTTCCTTATTTTTATACTTTTGTCATTATTCTAACTTCTTTTATAAGTAATTAATGGCAGTAAAACAAATGGTCTGCTCTATTGTGTTTACTTGTTTCTTTTTTGTCGCTCTTACTAAACTGTGAGGGATTATGATTTACTAATTAATATTCCTAGTTTCTACTGTAACATTAGAATATAGTAAGTTTTGAATTAAATTGGAACAAGGCATAGGAAAATATTTTTTATTTAAAAGGTTCTCTTCAGATCGATATATACTGTGGCAAGTCACATTACACTGGGTTCAATTTACACTGAATACCTGGCCGCTAGTCCTTTCTGGACCTAACTTATGTAATTTATACTTCCTTAGTTTTCTGAATTGATCTCATGCTCCCATCCCCTACACCATCATGCAACACAGCTCACTGCTCTGAGAACACACTGTTGTTTTACACATGGCTGTGCCTTTAACATAAGTTGTTATTCTCCCTGGGTTGGGTTATTTTCCTCTCATCTTCCTGATAAGGTCAAATATCACTTCAAATATTGTTTCAATACGAAGACTTCTCGGCGAATTGTCTGCATCCCTGTATAGCTTTATACATGCTTCCCTTATATTATTTATTAAATTGCTATTAGTTTATTTGCTTTTCGGAGAAGGCGATGGCACCCCACTCCACTACTCTTGCCTGGAAAATCCCATGGACAGAGGAGCCTGGTAGGCTGCAGTGCATGGGGTTGCTAAGAGTCGGACATGACTGAGCGACTTCACTTTCAATTTTCACTTTCATGCATTGGAGAAGGAAATGGCAACCCACTCCAGTGTTCTTGCCTGGAGAACCCCAGGGATGGGGGAGCCTGGTGGGCTGCCGTCTATTGGGCCGCACAGAACCGGACATGACTGAAGCAACTTAGCAGCAGTAGCAGTAGCAGTATGTGCTTTTATGCTTCACATGAGGGTTACAGATAAAACAAGACGTGGGATGCAGATATTTCATTTTTGTACTCCAAGTAGCATCCTCCATGCCTTTCAAATTATAGGGGGACACGATGCCTTCAGTCTATACCGGTATAGCTGACACTATGGAAGGATAGGACATGGCAAAGAAGAATTGTGTGTGCCTGTGTGTGTGTGTATGTGAGAATTCTGAATATCTGGGAATATTCCTCTTCTATAGTGCCTTGTTTAAAAACCTGATCTGAATACATCACACTCACAACAGAAGAAGTTCACACCACACCCACAACACATCATACCCAAAACACACCCACAACAGAAGACACTTTACTTCAATTGGTGAAGTGTCACCAATTGATGAAAGAGTAGGTGTCAATGAGCTTAGAGGAAAGAAACAATCAATAAGAAAATCTGGTTTTCAAAACTGGGGCCAATAGTGCTATCTGCATCAGCCCCTCCTAAGTCACATCTAGTACAACTCTCCTCCCACCCCTCCTTCCCCACCCCAGCAAGGGTAACCATTATAGTAACTTATAAACAATAGATCAGTTTTGCCTGTTTTTGAAATTTATAAATGAACTCATACAGAGTTCATTTATCCTGCTCAATGCCTAAAGGAAACTCATCCTCATTGTTGTTTTATTTTTCTAATTCTTAATTAATCTTCTATAGTATTCTGTTATCTTAATATATTACAGTACATTTATCCTATAACTGATATATTTTTGGGTCATTCCCAGACTGGGCTACTAGTTTTTAAATATGCCTTATGGTGAACATAAGTATATATTCTATCAAGTGAAGTTGCTAGTCTAAGGGCAGAATCACAGAATTCTCTTGCACATAGCAGCTGTGCCTAAGGCCCATGTGTCTTATAAGGCTTATTTTCAAAAGTACCACTTTGCAAGGATATTTTTTATGATAAAAAAATAATAATTGCTTTCCTGAGTCCTACGAGAGAGAGGGGAGTTTTCTTTTCTGTACCTTAAGATTTTCTTTTAGTAGTTATTCAATTTTCAGAGCCAAAATTTGAAATTTCATTCATGACCACTTGGGATAAAAAGTTGATCTAAGAAGCTCAACATTTATGGTATAAAATGAAGAGGGAGAAAATGGGATGACTGTATGGATATATGGTATAGAAATGTATTGATTAGAAACCATACTGGGATCATACTGCAAAATGATCAATGTTAAATGGACACCATTATTTTGGTATGTATAAGAAACAAACAAAAAAACATGAAGAAAGTCTTACCCTAGGCTAATTTGATAGTTACATGCAGGATAAATTAAAGGGGAGAGACAGAAGCAGTTTGAAGGCTTCTAAATCATTTAAAATTAATGATTACTCAGACCAGGGGCTTCCCTGGTGGCTCAGAGGTTAAAGTGTCTGCCTCCAATGTGGGAGACCCGGGTTCGATCCCTGGATCGGGAAGATCCCTTGGAGAAGGAAATGGCAATCCACTCCAGTATTCTTGCCTGGAGAATCCCATGGACGTAGAAGCCTCGTAGGTTACAGTCCATGGGGTCGGAAAGAGTTGGACACGACTGAGCGACTTCACCTTCACCTTCCTCAGACCAGAAATGAAGAATGGGTATGGAGTGTGTATGTGTGTGTGTTGTGTGTGTGTGTGTCCTTACATGTGTATGGTGGACAACCAGGGCTAACACAGAGAATGTAGGGGAAGAACTGACAAGATATAACAACTAACTGTACACTGCAGTGAAGAAGAATGCAGCAGAAATTATGTCTGATCCTGGGTAATGGCACAGCACACAAACTGGACATTCAGAAGTATTCCATTTCCTAGGAAGAGTGGATTTGTTGCAGACATGCTGAATTTCGTTTGATTCTGACATCTCAAAGTGAAACTGATTAACAACCAAAAGAGAACTGTGGCCTTGACATGCAGACTGAGATGGCAATAGGAATAAATAACAAGAGAATAAATGGGGCCTCTCAAGGCACCTCTATGCAATTTTAAATAAAATTTAAAATGATTGAAAAATAATTTCACAGATGTTCAAAGAATGTTCTTCCCTTGAGACTGATTTGTAGACTCACTGGTTTAATCACATTACATGTTGAACTATTTAATATATAAACAGCATTCCAGAAAGATTTCAAAGCTCTCTTGCTTAAACTTCTAGTGAATAATTGCCAGAATGCAATTAGAGTCTACACATGTCAACTTTTGAAGTCTAAAGCCAGAAATGTGTAAATGTGCTAGTTTAAATTAGCTATAGGATGTCAATACTGGGTGGGTTATTGAATTCTTTCTAAACTAGCTTAATGCTGCATTCAATTTTCTATGTCCTATGCCTATGCCAAAGGCCAAATTTTATATAAACATGTATAAAATGAAACATTTATTTTTATGTTTTAACCTTTCATTCTCCCAAACTTTATAACAGTTCACATAAATATCTTTCTATAGGCCTGAATAAATAGTTAGAATTAAAATTTCATTTCCATATGAATTATTAATATTAATTTGTTTTGTGCTTATGAAATAGATATTTCATGCTATAATCTTAAAATAATAATTGCTTTTTCTAAATACAATAAATAAAATTATAATTTTTATAATTTTTTAAAAAAATAAAAACAATAAAAAATAAAATATTTTTTTCTTAAGCATTAATATAATATCTTACATTTTGACAAATATGAACTTTATATTCAGACAAGAGGGCTTCCTGGTGGCGAAGTGGTAGAGAATCTACCTGCCAATGCAGGCAATGTGAGTTCCATCCCTGGGTTGGGAAGATCCCCTGGAGGAAGGCATAGCAACCCACTCCAGGGTACTTGCCTGGGAAATCCCATGGACTGAGGAGCCTGGTGGGCTTCAGTCCTGGGGGTCGCAAAAGGGATGGACATGACCTAGCAACTAAATAACAGTATTCAGACAAGAAGAGAAAAATCAAAGTTTATTCAGTTCAGTTCAGTTCAGTCCCTCAGTTGTGTCCGACTCTTTGTGACCCCATGGACGGTAGCATGTCAGGTTTCCCTGTACATCACCAACTCCCAGAGCCTGCTCAAACTCATGTCCATTGAGTCAGTGATGCCATCCAACCATCTCATCCTCTATCATCCCCTTTTCCTCCTGCCTTCAATCTTTCCTTTTATTAAGGTCTCTTCCAGCAAGGCAGTTCTTCACATGAAGTGGCCAAAGTATTAAATACAAGTAAAACACTAATTCAGTTTCAAAATACCCCATCATATGCAATTGAACCAGACTTTAAATATTTCCCAAAGTTTATTCTTATCTCATGTTATAATATCTAGCTTATATTAACAGAAAGTGTTTCATAGCACTATAACAGAAATATTGCTACACACAAAATATCCAAATTCATGTTATATATCACAATTTTCTGATGAAAATTTTTAAAAAACAGAATGGTGTCCTAATTTTTAAATTTAAATTTAACTGATATTTTTAATTTAAATTTAAAATTAAAAATTTTAATTAAAAAAACTTTAATTTTAAATTTAACTAATCTATGAATTGAAAAAGATGGGATGAGAGGAAATTAATATGAAAATGTAAGGATATATATTATTAAAATTAAGTAAATATTCTGAATATAGGATTTGTGCATGAATCTAAATGAAGAAAGAGACAACAGGAAAATATATCATCTTATTTCATTTAAATTAACTAGCATTACAAACTAGCCAATTAACCACTTTATCTTATTATATTTAAACCACTGTTACATTTCCTTATAAAATTAAAAATTAACTTGTTTTCTCTAATCTTTTTTTTGTTTCTATAATCAACAAATATTTATTGCATACCATCATGAGCTTATCCAAGGGCTAAGTGATCTTGGATACAAATAATGATAAACACTGTAGATATTTATAATTTAAATTGGAAAAAAGATACAGATATAAGAGAAAATTAAGCAAGAATAAAATATATTTTTCTTTAATCTATACTGGGTCTAACAATATTTCTTAGGTAGGAGGGGCAATAAATAAAGCTTAGAAGAGATAAATGACCTGTTTGCAAGAGAAAGTATTACTATTCCTGCATTGCAGTAAAGTGGTTGCATTTGTTTTCTAAGCTGCAAAACAAATTACCACAAACTTAGTGGGTGACCACAACATGCATTTATTTAATTTTTTTTGCTTATTTTAATTTTTTTAAACATACCTTTATTAGCTTACAGTTTCCTTGGCTGGCAAGTCCAAGCAGAGTTTCACTGGTTCCTCTGCCTAGGGTCTCACAAGGCTGAAATCCAGATATTGCCTGGAATGGGTTCTCATCTAGAGATTGGGGTTTAGGATTACCCTAGAGGTCCAGTGATTAAGACTCTGAGCTGCCAATGCAGGAAGTGCATTCAGTACCTGGTTGGGGAATTAATATCCCACATATGGCACACTGCTGCCAAGAGATTTAAAAAATAGACTTTGGGATTCATTTTCCAACTCTCTCAGGGTGGGAGCAGAAATCAGTTTTTTTTTCAGTGACAAGCCTGAGGTCCTTAGCTCCCAGAGGGACCCCCTCTCCATGTACTTCTAAACATTTACTTCTTCATGGCCAGCAAGAGAGGTGCATGCTAAGCTTTGATACTCTACTTTAAGATACTTCCTAGACTTCACCTGGGGAAATATCCCTTTGAGTACCTTATAATCACCTGAGTAGGACTTGAATTACATCTGCAAAATTTCTTGACTTATTGTTTCTCTTATGTTCTGTTGATTGGAATCAAATCCCATGTTCCACTCGCACTCAAGCATAAGTATTACACAGTGATGTGAATAACTGGGTGCCAGAAATCAGGATTCATTAGAATTCTCCTGACTAGTGTTGTGACGGGATAAATGTGAACTTGAGCACTGATCCAACCAGAGAACTGGCATAAATACATTTACACTCTGAAATTTACATTAAATTTCATGCTGAATGGTTTAGAATTTCATTAATTGTGATTGGGAAAAAGGATTAAAAAGAAACCTGGAGGCCATAAACATCACTAAAACTCAAGCTGTATTATTTCAGCTTTCTCTAAAAGTTGTGTCTGAGTATTATGAATTGGAAGTTCTGTTTGTCACATGATCAAAATCTGACTTAAATGATTTTGAATTTGTAATGGTTCTATAGATTCATTCATTATTCAACAAAGTTATTGATAACCAAAATTTGCCTGTAAATGTGTCATATGCTTAAAATTAAATATTCTAAAATGGAATGACTAAAGTCCCAGCTGCCAGGGAATTCATAATGTAGTAGGTATATACTATATAAGTATACAGTCATATTAGTGTAAAGTTATCAATAGCGATTTATTGGGGTCTGGTATAAGGGGGATGGATGGTAAAGTAAGGCTTCAACATCTAATACAACAGGTATCTTGAGGAAACATTCTTTGGGTACTGGAAAGATCTGTTACTACATACATGAACATAAATACACATACATATATGTTCTGCAGAAGAAAACTGACCTTCCTTAATATATTATTATGAAGTTAGGGAATAACCCCCTAGAATCACCCTAACTTTGACATCAATTGCAAGTATGACTGTCCTTAAGGTCACCTTCAGTTATGATAATTCATTAGGACTCACAGACTCCCTGAAAGCCATTATACCCACAGTTAAGGCTTATCACCCCTGGAGAAGGAAATGGTAACCCACTCCAGTATTCTTGCCTGGAGAATCCCATGGACAGAGAAGCCTAGTAGGTTACAGTCCACAGGGTCGCAAAGAGTCGGACACGACTGAGTGACTTCACCTCACCTCACCTCACCTAAGGCTTATCACAGTGAAATGATAAAGATTGAGGGCTTCCCAGGTGATGCAGTGATAAAGAATCCAGCTGCCAATCTAGAGACATAGATTTGATCCTTGGGTTAGGAAGATCCCCTGGAGCAGGAAATAGCAACCCACTCCAGTACCTTGCCTGGAAAACCCCAGATACAGGAACCAAGCAGGCTACGCAGTCCATGAAGTCATAAATAGTTGGACACAACTGAACAGCTGAGCACATACAGCCAAGGAAACAGATACATGGAGAGGAACCCACACATAATTTCCAGTTGTCACTCCAAGTGGAGCCATAGTACTAAATTTCTGGGCAACAATGTGTGACAATATGTGGAGTATTGCCAACTGGGAAGTTTATCTGGGCCTTGGAATCCATAATTCTCATCAGGACTTGTCAGTCACTCAGTCGTGTCCGACTCTTTGCAATGCCATGGACTGCAGCATGCCAGTCATCCCTGTCTATCATTAACTCCTGGAGTTTACTCAGACTCATGTCCATTGAGTCGGTGATGCCATCCAACCGTCTCATCCTCTGTCAGCCCCTTCTCCTCCTGCCTTCAGTCCTTCCCAGCATCAGGGGCTTTTCCAACGAATCAGTTCTTTGCTTCAGGTGGCCGAACTTTGTAGTTTCAGCTTCAACATCAGTCCTTCCAATGAATATTCAGGTCTGATTTCCTTTAAGATGGACTGGTTGGATCTCCTTGAAGTCCAAGGGACTCTCAAGAGTCTTCTCCAACACCACAGTTCAAAAGCATCAGTTATTTGGTGCTCAACTTTCTTTATAGTCTAACTCTCACATCCATACATGACTACTGGAAAAACCATAGCCTTGACTAGACAGACCTTTGTTGGCAAAATAATGTCTCTGCTTTTTAATATGCTGTCTAGGTTGGTCATAGCTTTTCTTCCAAGGAGCAAGTCTCTGTTAACTTCATGGCTGCAGTCACTATCTGCAGGGATTGTGGAGCCCAAACATGGTTGTTCCCTCATGCTGCTGACCTAAGTTTCCAGACCTTCCAAAGAGTGAACAAATACTGCATGACCCAAAGCCCCCACAATAAATCACACTATAAGACTATGTGTTGTAGCCCAGGGTCCCAATATGAAGAAAGACACCCTTATTAGGCACTCTCATTATGGCATTCTAAGGTCTTATAAGTAACATCCCATGAGCCAAGAGTTCAAATCAAGCTTTTTGTTGAGTAAAGCTAATTCTTGCAACAACACAAGAGAAGACTCTACACATGGACATCACCAGATGGTCAACACTGAAATCAGATTGATTATATTCTTTGCAGACAAAGATGGAGAAACTCTATACAGTCAGCAAAAACAAGGCCAGGAGCTGACGGTGGCTCAGATTATGAACTCCTTATTACCAGATTCAGACTTAAACTGAAGAAAGTAGGGAAAACCACTAGACCATTCAGGTATGACCTAAATCAAATCCCTTATGATTATACAGTGGAAGTGAGAAATAGATTTAAGGGCCTGTATCTGATACCGTGCCTGATGAACTATGGATGGAGGTTTGTGACATTGTACAGGAGACAGGGATCAAGACCATCCCCATGGAAAAGAAATTCAAGAAAACAAAATGGCTGTGTGAGGAGGCCTTACAAATAGCTGTGAAAAGAAGAGAAGTGAAAAGCAAAGGTGAAAAGGAAAGATATAAGTATCTGAATGTAGAATTCCAAAGAATAGCAAGAAGAGATAAGAAAGCCTTCCTGAGCAATCAATGCAAAGAAATAGAGGAAAAGAACAGAATGGGAAAGAATAGAGATCTCTTCAAGAAAATTAGAGATACCAAGGGTATATTTCATGCAAAGATGGGCTTGGTAAAGGACAGAAATGGTATGGACCTAACAGAAGCAGAAGATATTAAGAAGAGGTGGCAAGAATACACAGAAGAACTGTACAAAAAAGATCTTCATGACCCAGAATATCATGATGGTGTGATCACTCACCTAGAGCCAGACATCCTGGAATGTGAAGTCAAGTGGGCCTTAGAAAGTGTCACTAGGAACAAAACTAGTGGAGGTGATGGAGTTCCAGTTGAGCTATTTCAAATCTTGAAAGATGATGCTGTGAAAGTGCTGCACTCAATATGCCAGCACATTTGGAAAACTCAGCAGTGGCCACAGGACTGGAAAAGGTCAGTTTTCATTCCAATCCCAAAGAAGGGCAATACCAAAGAATGCTCAAACTACCACACAATTGCACTCATCTCACATGCTAGTAAAGTAACGCTCAAAATTCTCAAAGCCAGGCTTCAGCAGTACGTGATCCATGAACTTCCAGATATTCAAGCTGGTGTTAGAAACGTCAGAGGAACCAGAGATCAAATTGCCAACATCCATTGGATCATCAAAAATGCAAGTGAATTCTAGAAAAACATCTATTTCTGCTTTCTTGACTATGCCAAAGCCTTTGACTGTGTGGATCACAATAAACTGGGGAAAATTCTGAAAGAGAAAGGAATACCAGACCACCTGACTTGCCTCTTGAGAAAACTACATGCAGGTCAAAAAGCAACAGTTAGAACCGGACATGGAACAACAGACAGGTTCCAAATAGGAAAAGGAGTATGTCACGGCTGTATATTGTCACCCTGCTTATTTAACTTCTATGCCGAGTACATCATAAGAAATGAGGGGCTGGAAGAAGCACAAGCTGGAATCAAGATTGCTGGGAGAAATATCAATAACCTCAGATACGCAGATGACACCACCCTTATGGCAGAAAGTAAAGAGGAACTAAAAAGCCTCTTGATGAAAGTGAAAGAGGAGAGTGAAAATGTTGGCTTAAAACTCAACATTCAGAAAACGAAGATCATGGCATCTGGTCCCATCACTTCATGGGAATTAGATGGGGAAACAGTGGAAACAGTGTCAGACTTTATATTTGGGGGCTCCAAAATCACTGTAGATGATGACTGCAGCCATGAAATCAAAAGACTCTTACTCCTTGGAAGGAAAGTTATGACCAACCTAGATAGTATATTCAAAAGCAGAGACGTTACTTTGCCAATAAAGATCCGTCTAGTCAAGGCTATGGTTTTTCCAGTAGTCATGTATGGATGTGAGCGAGGTACTGTGAAGAAAGCTGAGCATCGAAGAATTGATGCTTTTGAACTGTGGTGTTGGAGAAGACTCTTGAGAGTCCCTTGGACTGCAAGGAGATCCAACCAGTCCATTCTGAAGGAGATCAGTCCTGGGTGTTCTTTGGAAGGAATGATGCTAGCGCTGAAACTCCAGTACTTTGGCCACCTCATGCGAAGAGTTGACTCATTGGAAAAGATTCTGATGCTGGGAGGGATTGGGAGCAGGAGGAGAAGGGGACGACAGAGGATGAGATGGCTGGATGGCATCACTGACTCGATGGACATGAGTCTGAGTCAACTCCAGGAGTTGGTGATGGACAGGGAGGCCTGGCATGCTGCGATTCGTGGGGTCGCAAAGAGTCAGAAATGACTGAGCGACTGAACTGAACTGAAAGCTAATTCTTTACTCTTGGTGTGTTCAGCCGTAGGTAGTATCCGACTGACACATAGATTACCAGGCTCCTCTGTATATGGGATTTCCCAGGCAAGAATGCCATTTCCTCCTCCAGAACTTTTCAACCCATGGATGGAACCCACATCTCCTCCATTGGTAGACATTTTCTTTACCACTGAGCCACCAGGGAAGCCCAAATTCCTGACTACTTCTTTGTAAAACAACTTTTAAATGTCTAAATGTTGAAGAAAGTAGTATACATACAGGATAATCTACAAACTTGTCTATTACTAACCTGAAACTGGTTTAAATCGTTTACAAAATCTGTTATTTCTAATGGATTGACCAAAATGTTTGGTCAGGTTTTTTCGTAAGATGTATGGAAAAACTGAGTTCACCAAACTTTTGGCCAATTCAATATTTCATTTAATTTCTATAGATCAGAGTTGTTTATTTGGGGGGCTTCCCAGGTGGGTGCTGGTGGTAAAGAACCCACCTGCCAATGCAGGAGATGTAAGAGACACAGGTTCGATCCCTGGGTTGGGAAGATCCTTTGAAGGATGGCATGACAAACCACTCCAATATTCTTGTGTGGAGAATCCCAAGGACAGAGGAGTCTGACGGTCTATGGTCCATAGGGTTGCAAAGAGCTGGACATGACTATAGTATTTTAGCATAAATGCAGTATTTTGGACAAATTTTAAAAAATCAAGAGTAGTTAGAGGAAAGAGTATGTGGCAAGAGATTAAGAAATAATTCTGCAGAGAAAGGCAAATAAAAGATTATGAGGGCTTTATAAATCATGATGTAGAATGTTAACTTATCTTGGGAGTATTGAAGAGACACAAAAGAGTGTTAGCAGGGCAGTTGAACAAATCATCCTGGCTTCCATGTGGAGAACTGGTAGAGTCATAATATGTGAACAAAAGCCACTTGCAAATAAGAATGATGCAACAAAGTTATTTTAGCTGGGGGGGGGGTGGTGGGAGAAACGTTGATAAACTTCAGATATGTGTGTTTGGTAAAGTCCATTAAGAAAGTCATAGAAGCAGAGGATGAGGAAGTAGGAGGAATCATGAATGAGGAGAAGATTCTGGTGCTGACAACTGGGTCTTGTGGAAATAAGGAATTGAAGCAGATGTTGTTAATTGGCTGCAAACTGTTTTTGATTTTCCATCCTTTTTTTATACAGGCTAAAATAAAATATTAATGTACATACTCCAATGTACACTATATGTAGTTTTACACTTGATACATATGCCAGATTGAGATAAACCAATATTTTAATAGATTCATGATCTATGTTTAATAACAGTTGTTTTAAATGTATAGGTTACACACAGACTTATACAAACAATTCAGTAAATTCACATGAAGAAAAGAGAGGGAAAAAAAATGAACTAGTTCACTGATCTTCAGTTTTGAGAGGATTATTTGATCTGTAATGGCTCAAACTGCTTGTAGGTATTAAGATTGTGAGAAGTCTTGAATGAAATATTGTGATGGTAAAAGGGAACTTCAAAATATCTTAATAGAAAATTAATATGCTGAGAAAACTATCTTTGGACTTTAGAAAGAAAAATAAGTATACATTTTCTAACTTTTCATGAGTAATACTTACATATTAACTATTGTAATATTTTATGAATAGCTTATATTTACTGAGGGGTTACTATATGTAAGAACTTAGCACTGTTATCATGTTACCTTTTAAAACATTCTTTGAGTCCAAACAAATCACCAGTCTATGTTCGATACAGGATACAGGATGCTTGGGGCTGGTGCACGGGGATGATCCAGAGAGATGATATGGGGTGGGAGGTGGGAGGGGGGTTCAGGATTGGGAATTCATGTACACCCGTGGTGGATTCATGTCAATGTATGGCAAAACCAATACAGTACTGTAAAGTAAAATAAAGTAAAAATAAAAATTTAAAAAAATAAAATAAAAATAAAACATTCTTTGAATTCTTCCAAGCAAGAATATTAAGCATACCGTCAGTTCAGTTCAATTCAGTCACTCAATTGTGTCTGACTCTTTGTGGCCCCATGAATTGCAGCACACCGGGCCTCCCTGTCCATCACCAACACCCAAAGTTCGCTCAAACTCATGTCCATCGAGTCTGTGATGTCATCCAGCCATCTCATCCTCTGTCGTCCCCTTCTTCTCCTGCCCCCAATCCCTCCCAGCATCAGAGTCTTTTCCAATGAGTTAACTCTTCACATTAGGTGGCCAAAGAATTGGAGTTTCAGTTTCAGCATCATTCCTTCCAAACAACACCCAGGACTGATCTCCTTTAGAATGGACTGGTTGGATCTCATTGCAATCCAAGGGACTCTCAACAGTCTTCCCAAACAAAACAGTTCAAAAGCATCAATTCTTCGGTGCTCAGCTTTCTTCACAGTCCAACTCTCACATCCATACATGACCACTGGAAAAACCATAACCTTGACTAGACGGAACTTTGTTGGCAAAGTGATGCCTCTGCTTTTGAATATGCTATCTAGGTTGGTCATAACTTTTCCTCCAAGGAGTATGTGTCTTTTAATTTCATGGCTGCAGCGACCATATGCATTGATTTTGGAGCCCAAAAATATAAAGTCAGACACTGTTTCCCATTTCCCAATCTATTTCCCATGAAGTGATGGGACCAGATGCCATGATCTTTGTTTTCTGAATGGTGAGCTTTAAGCCAACTTTTTCACTCTCATCTTTCACTTTCATCAAGAGGCTTTTTAGTTCCTCTTTACTTTCTGCCATAAGGGTGCTGTCATCTGCATATTGAGGTTATTGATATATCTGCCAGCAATCTTGATTCCAGCTTGCTTCATTGAGCCCAGGGTTTCTCATGATGTACTCTGCAACTAAGTTAAATAAACAGGGTGGCAATATACAGCCTTGACATACTCCTTTTCCTATTTGGAACCAGTCTGTTATTCCATGTCCAGTTCTAACTGTTGCTTCCTGACCTGCATACAGGTCTCTCAAGAGGCAGGTCAGGTGGTCTGGTATTCCCATCTATCTCTGAATTTTCCCCAGTTTATTGTGATCCACACAGTCAAAGGCTTTGGCATAGTCAATAAAGCAGAAATAGATGTTTTTCTGGAACTCTCCTGCTTTTTCGATGATCCAACGGATGTTGGCAATTTGATCTCTGGTTACTCTCCCTTTTCTAAAACCAGCTTGAACATCTGGAAGTTCACAGTTCACGTGCTGCTGAAGCCTGGCTTGGAGAATTTTGAGAATTACTTTACCAGCCTGTGAGATAAGTGCAATTGTGTGGTATTTTGAGCTTTCTTTGGCATTGCCTTTCTTTGGGATTGGAATGAAAACTGACCTTTTCCAGTCCTGTGGCCACTGCTGAGTTTTCCAAATGTGCTGGCATATTGAGTGCAGTACTTTCACAGCATCATCTTTCAGGATTTGAAATAGCTCAATGGAATTCCATCACCCCCACTAGCTTTGTTCGTAGTGATGCTTTCCAGAGTCCACTTGAATTCACATTTTAGGATGTCTGACTCCAGGTGAGTAATCATGCCATCATGATTATCTTGGTTGTGAAGCTCTTTTTTGTACAGTTCTTCTGTGTATTCTTGCCACCTCTTAATATCTTCTGCTTCTGTTAGGTCCATACCATTTCTCTCCTTTATCGAGCCCATCTGTGCATGAAATGTTCCCTTGGTATCTCTAATTTTCCTGAACAGGTCTCTACTCTTTCCCATTCTGTTGTATTCCTCTATTTCTTTGCATTGATCACTGAAGAAGGCTTTCCTATCTCTCCTTGCTATTCTTTGGAGTTATGCATTCATATGCTTATATCTTTCCTCTTCTCCTTTGCTTTTCACAGCTATTTGTAAGGCCTCCCCAGACAGCCATTTTGCTTTTTTGCATTTCTTTTCCATGGGGATGGTCTTGATCCCTGTCTCCTGTACAATGTCAGGAACCTCTGTCCAAAGTTCATCAGGAACTCTATCTATCAGATCTAGTCTCTTAAGTCTATTTCTCACTTCCTCTGTATAATCATAAAGGATTTGATTTAGGTCATACCTGAATGATAGGAGTTTTCCCTACCTTCTTCCATTTAAGTCTGAATTTGGCAATAAGGAGTTCATAATCTGAGCCACAGTCAGATCCCAGTCTTGTTTTTGCTGACTGTATAGACCTTCTCCATCTTTGGCTGCTAAGATATAATCAGTCTGATTTCAGTGTTGACCATCTGATGATGTCCATGTGTAGAGTCTTCTCTTGTGTTGTTGGAAGAGGGTGTTTGGTATGACCAGTGCTTTCTCTTGGCCAAACTCTATTAGCCTTGCCCTGCTTCATTCCGTATTCCAAGGCTAAATTTCCCTGTTATATTTGAAAAAAATAATTACACCCAATAAATGTCTCTTGAAAGCAGTTCTTATATAAGAACCTAAGTCTCTCTGACTCTAAAGCTGCAGTCTCAACTTCCAGTTGCCACTGCTGACCAAGCTGTCACACATTTCCTGAATAGGTCTATTTGCCAGATTCAATTATAAAAGTATAGGACATTAAGTGAAACTGGAACTTCTGCTAAACAATGTTATAGTGGAAGTGTGTCCCATGTAATATTTAGCATGTTTATACACTTTCCCCAAAAGTTGTTTATCTGAAATACAGTTTAACTGGGTCTCTTGCTGTATCTCACTGTGTGCACGGTTCGTTGAACCAGTGGTAGGAAAGCCATGACTTAAGAGGCTGGGAGAAAACTGCAAGGAGCCATAGGAACTGCAGACACGTTTATTCTCACCTGGCTGGCACAGAAGCCGTAGCAGCAGACTTGACATGACATGACATGACACAACACACACCAACACAACACAGCTTCAAAGGGCTTTCCAGGTGGAGCTTATAGATCCTTACAGAACAAAAGCAGCCCATGGTCAAGTGAGTACCTGTAAGGGCATGTGCAGTGCTGTACGTGAGCTCAGCTGTTACATAACCATGAATTTACAAAACATGGGGCGAGAGTGAGAAGACCTGGGGCGAGAGAGCCTGACCATTGTTGTCTTGGCTAATTTGCTCTTTCCCTACATGGGGCTGCCTGTGTTTTTCCTGACAACTCTACAGATAGGCTGTCTTATTTTGTACACAAGTCCTGGAGATATGATCAGGAGTGCTAGCACTTTAGAGTTCAGAGAAACTAGAGTTGGTGGGATATAAGGAAATCACTCCTTAGCAAGGAGAATTTTGAATGACTTGACCATTTACTATGTGTCATAGATAAGAAAATACTACAAAAGGCAATGACTGGAAGAGAACATGTTTCTATGCTACTAGACTGTTTCTATCATAGTCCAGCATTTGGGGACGATGGTTGTGGCCTAGTGTGTAGCTGTTTGTTTAGTTTACGGGAATCTTCTGCTTGCCTGTGTTGAGTAATTCTTTACAGTGCTAACTTTTTAACCTCAGGGTGCTAGTCTTTTACTTTAAAAGATTTAGTGTTCTTTATTAAAGATATGAGAGTCAAGTCAAATTATGTATCTATTTAATTAATTTCTCAATGACATTATTTTCATAATGTTAATGCTTCCAAATAATTTTCACAGTTTTCTCCATTTAGTGAATAAATGAATTGTATCCATTTTCTCCCTGAAAGATTATGCTCTTATATATGTCTAAGAATTGTGGAGGGCGGATACTGGTTAATATGCTAGATTGCTTTCTCCTTTGCTTTGACTCTCTTGAGACTTTTTAATCTACTTTAATATACCTACACACCAACTTCATACTCTACCAATTAACCATTCATTACCTAATTATCTCCTCCAGCTGAGCACTCTACTTCTTTAGAATAATTTCCCCCTCGTTATGATTCTTGTAACAGTATTATTTGCACTCTTTAGTAGGTTCTTTGTAGTACTTTGAATTGCATTCAAATAATTCAGCTAATTTATATCAGGAATTTTTCAGTTTACCTTAGATTTTTTTGCTATTGAAAGAGATATTCTGTAATTTTTAAGGCCATTTCAGAATTATAACTCTCTTAGAATCTTACAAAATGTACAAAGCTGTCTTTTCAATGCAAAATTATCAAAAAATTTCTAAGATACTAACCGTGTGGTGGAAGATTTTATTATAACAAAAGGTGCATAGAATGAATACTCAGGATAAGTGATATTACTTTGTGATCCTGAACATTCAGAGAAATGAAAGAAATATATTCCCATTGTAGTGTTTTTTTTTTTTTTATATACCAGATAGCCTTAAAGGAGTGATTGGTGTCCAGACTAGCCATTTCACTATAATGATAAGAGAAGACAGCTGTTTTTAGGCAATGTGCAACAGAAAGCACAAAGCTGTGATCCTTACATAAAGGGAAACTGAAAAGTTTAGCTCTGTATAGTCCCACCTTCATGTCTATGGACAATTCCCCGAGAACCACAGCTCAGAGCTGAGTTCCCAAAAGAGCACACACAGTCCTACAAAGCTAAGGAGACAGTGACTAGAGTGAAGTGGCTGGAGTCTGTCCACAGAGGGAAGCATCAAAAAGGTCTGTCCTATGCAGAGGGAGCAAAAGAGTTCAAGCTGAGACACCTGCCAGGGCACAAGGGCTGGGACTTTTGAGGAACATGAGACTGCTGCTGCTCCTGCCAAGTCGCTTCAGTCGTGCCCAACTGTGTGCGACCCCATAGACGGCAGCCTACCAGGCTCCTCCGTCCATGGGATTTTCTAGGCAAGAGTACTGGAGTGGGTTGCCATTGCCTTCTCCAGAACATGAGACTACTCAGGACTTGTTGGATACCAGCCTCTGCAGGGTTGAGAAGCAAGGGAGTGGTGCTGGTCAGGGGGAAAGGCACATAAAAGCACCGTCTGGTGACATATGGCCATACCACTGGAGAGATGTCCTTCACATGTAAACTGAGATGCCAGAAATACCTTAAAATAAGAATGATATCCTAAAAGCCCAAATCCAAGTCTAAAAAAAATAAATCCTTAGGGAAGATGAAACATGTAATTTGAGTATCACTAGATTGCTGGGAGAAATATCAATAACCTCAGATATGCAGATGACACCACACTTATGGCAGAAAATGAAGAGGAACTAAAAAGCCTCTTGATGAAAGAGGAGAGCAAAAAGTTGGCTTAAACCTCAACATTCAAAAAACAAAGATCATGGCATCTGGTCTCATCACTTCATGGGAAATAGATGGGGAAAGAGTGGAAACAGTGTCAGACTTTATTTTTGGGGGGCTCCAAAATCACTGCAGATGGTGACTGCAGCCATGAAATTAAAAGATGCTTACTCCTTGGAAGGAAAGTTATGACCAACCTAGATAGCATATTCAAAAGCAGAGGCATCACTTTGCTAACAAAGTTCCATCTAGTCAAGGTTATGGTTTTTCCAGCGGTCATGTATGCATGTGAGAGTTGGACTGTGAAGAAAGCTGAGCACCGAAGAATTGATGCTTTTAACTGTTTTGTTGGAGAAGACTCTTGAGAGTCCCTTGGACTGCAAGGAGGTCCAACCAGTCCATTCTAAAAGAGATCAGCCCTGGGATTTCTTTGGAAGGAATGTTGCTGAAGCTGAAACTCCAGTACTTTGGCCACCTCATGCAAAGAGTTGACTCATTGGAAAAGACTCTGATGCTGGGAGGGATTGGGGGCAGGAGGAGAATGGGACGACAGAGGATGAGATGGCTGGATGGCATCACTGACTCGATGGATGTGAGTTGGAGCAAAATCTAGGAGATAGTGAAAGACAGGAAAACCTGGCATGCTTACATACAGTTACAAAGAGTTGGACATGAATTATCAACAGAACAACAAATGAACAACCACAAAACAAAAACTAACACCAACAAATATGCCAAGATGATTTGGTGAGGTAAGGATTGTCTTTTCTACAAATAGTGGTGAGACAACTGGATAACTACATCTGAAAGAACAAAGTTAGGCTCCTACCTCACATCAAATACAAAAATCAATTCAAAGTGAATCAAAGATCTAAATGAATGTTAAAAAATACGTAACACTTGAGAGAGAAAACAGGTGTAAGCATTCATCACCTTGTAGTAGGCAATGGTTTCTTAGATATGACACCAAAAGCACAAGCATTAAGAGAAAAAGAAATAGATCGATTGGATTAAAAAAAAAAGTAAACATCTCTATGCTTTGTGACATCCCATCAAGAAAGTGCAAAGACAATCCACTGAATGGAAGAAAATACTAAAATTCATATTTCTGATGGGAAACTTCTATCCAGAATATATAAAGAACTGTTGCAACTTAATGAAAAGACATAACACTCAGTTAAACAGAAGCAAACATTCTGAATAGATATTCAGAACAATACAAATGGCCAATACGCATATGAGAAGATCCTCAACATCTTTAGCTATCAGGGAAATGCAAATCAAAACTATAATGAGATACAACTTCACCCCCAATAAGATGGCTATGATCAAAAAGTAAGACAGCAAGTGAAGAGATGGAGAAATTAAAACTTTCATACATTGCTGTTGGGAATGCAGAATAACACAGTCTCTCCAAAAAACAGCCTGGCAATTCTTCAAAAAACAAATGAACGAAAAAGGAGAGTTACTATATAATTTAGCAGCATTATTCCTAGGTGTCTACCCAAGAGAAATAACATGTTCATAGAAGATTTTGCTGAAATTTATGTCAGAGAGTGTTTTGCCTATGTTTTCCTCTAGGAGTTTTAGTTTCTGGTCTTACATTTAGGTCTTCAACCCATCTTGACTTTATTTTTGTGTATGGTGTTAGACAGTGTTTAAAAACTGAAAATAGAACTGCCGTATGACCCAGCAATCCCACTGCTGGGCATACACACTGAGGAAACCAGAATTGAAAGAGACATATGTACTTCAATGTTCATCGCAGCACTGTTTACAATAGCTAGGACACTGAAGCAACCTAGATGTCCATCAGCAGACAAATGGATAAGAAAGTTGTGGTACAATGCACAATGGAATATTACTCAGCTATTTAAAAAACCACACATTTCAATCAGTTCTAATGTGGTGGATGAAACTGGAGCCTATTATACAGAGTGAGGTAAGTCAGAAAGAAAAACACCAATACAGTATATTGGAATTTAGAAAGATGGTAATGACGACCCTATATATGAGACAGCAAAAGAGACACAGATATAACGAACAGACTTTTGGACTCTGTGGAACAAGGTGAGGGTGGGATGATTTGAAAGAATAGCATTGAAACATGTATATTACCATATGTGAAATAGATCACCAGTATAAGTTCGATGCGTGAAACGGGGTACTTGAAGCCGGTGCACTGGGACGACCCAGGGGGATGAGATGGGGAGGGAGATGGGAGGGAGTTTCTGAATGGGTGGACACATGTATACCCGTGGCTGATTCATGTCAATGTATGGCAAAACCCGCCATAATATTGTAAATTAATTAGCCTCCAATTAAAACAAATTAATTAATTTAAAGAAAGAACATGTTCATAGAAACTTACACATGGACTATCATTCATTCATAACAGTCATGAAGCAGAAACAATGCAAATGACCATTAACCCAAGAGGAAAGTACAAAGGCATATTAATTTGTTCCTTAAAAAAAAAGAGAGAGAGAGAGACTTTGGCCAATGCACCTGTACAAATCTGGCATCTCAACTCGCTAGATCACTGGGGATCTCAGGCTGCCTGAGGACTTGTATGGTTGACTGACTCAGTTGTCCCTAAGGAAAGCTCCACAATGCCACCGAGGGTGGATGTCCAGGCCTGATATCACTCGGAACTCTAAGAAGGTCAGAAAAAGGAGGTGTGATAGTGTGATGATGGGAGGAAACGGGGTACAGCCCTGAGGAAAGAAGTCAGATCTTTGATGGAGCTCACACAGGTGGTGAGTGCCCTTTCCTAGTGTTTCTGCTTCAAAACTGCCTAGAACTCGGCCCCTCCTTTCAGGCTGTAAGGCTGCACATTTCTCCTTGGACCTTTGCTGGAGTCCCTACCTTGAATTTGCCCGGCTCAGTCTGGGTGGGGCTGACCTGATGAGGCTCAGTTTTGCTTCTCTGCTGAAAAGCCCAGCTGCAGCTCATCTCATAGGTACAATCCTCCTTCCTTTGCATAGAACTTGCATGCAGCTGCCTGGGCTCCAATTCAGCTTTGAGGTCTTGCCTTGGCTGGCATACGCTTCCCAGGTAGCACCTCTTTTGGGAAGCCTGGCCCCAAAAGATGGTGAAACTAATAATTTTTTACCCACGTAACCCATGACTTCTCTATAGCACATCATCTTTGAATTTCTTTTTTGCAGTCCCAGCTTAGTTCACTGCCTGGAATTAAACAACAACAACAACAACAACAAAAAAAAAAGTGAAGCAGTGGAGTAATAGATAAATCATCTGGTCCAACTTTCCTTTTACAGGTGAGAAGGGATCCCCACCCTTTTGAACAGCCATGGGATTTTCCCGTGTCACCTAAGTTTCTACTAAGGAAGCACAATATTGCCTTTGTTGAGGTGTATATACCTGTTTGCTGAAGGTAGGGGACAAAAGTTAAGTTAATGGAATTTTTTTAATGACCCATACTAAGAAAGAAATGCTGTTTTTCCTGTGGCTAAATTTAATCAACATATCACAACCCTTCATTAGGGTTTATGTTTTTCATTTTTAAAAAATTACTTTTTAAATTTTATATTGGAATATAGTCAATTAATAACTTTGTGACAGTTTCAGGTGGACAGCAAGGGCCTCAGCCATACATATGCATCCATCCATTCTCCCCAATCTCCCCTCCAATCCAGACTGCCACATAACACTGAGCAGAGTTCCCTGTGCTATACACTAGGACCTTGTTGGTTATCTTCTCCCTTTCGTGTGTGTTTTTAAATGTCTCTACAACATTAAGAAGTACGTGACAAAGACTTTGGGGCATTTTAAATGACTTTAGTTGACAAAATTAATATTATCTCCTGTTTTAAGTACTACAAAACGTATAGTACTGACAAATGCTACAACATGGATGGACGTTGAACACATCATGCCAAGTGAAAAAAATGGTTGTGAAAGACCACATATCATATGATTTCCTTTATATTAAGTGTCTAGAATAAGCAAATCTGTAGAGGATAAGAGTAAATTAGTGGAGGAAAATGAGGAGCTTGACTGCAAAAGGGTATATGGTTTCTTTTAGGGGTGATGAAAATGTTCTTAAATTGGGTACAGGGATGGCAAAGTCTGTGAATATAGTAAGAAGCACTGTTGTTTAAATAAATGGTTGAATTATATGATATGTTAAATTTATCTCAGTAAAGCTGTTGTTCACTCCCAAATCAATGACCATACAAAGACATCATTATAAATATAAAGCTATGTGATTATATATGTGTATGAAATGACTTATTACAAATAATCATGAGAAACCAGTTAACAGAAAACAAGCCTGAAATGGCACAAAGGTTAGACTAACCAAATACAAATCTAAAGCACCTATTATAAATATCTCTGAATAGTTAAACTAAAAAGTGGTCCAAATTGATCATAATTGCTAATCTTATCATGTAAGTGGAGACAGTAATAAGTAAAAGAAATTCTAGAACTAACAAAAATTTAAGAAAACTGAATGTTTTAGCAGATTGCAGGTGACAGAATAAAAAGTCAGTAAATTTAGAGCAGATATGTGGAAATTATTAATCTGAAGAACAGAGGAACAAAGATTGAAGAAGAATGAGCCAAGTTTCAGGGCCCTGGGTGGAACAATATCAAACAATAAAGTAACTGGGACAGAAAAAAAAGTTAAAAAAAATGCTAAAATCTTTAAAATCATATGAAAATTACATTTAGATTTCATAGCTCAGACAATCACAAACAGCATAAATATAATCATCAGGCACATTAAAGAAAGTTAATCAAATTGTATAAAACTAAGGGAATCAACCCTGAATGCTTTTTGGAAGGACTGATGCTGAAGCTTCAATATTTTGCCCACCTGAAGCTTCAATATTTTGCCCACCTGATGCTAAAGCTTAAATATTTTGCCCATCTGATGTGAAGAGCCAACTCATTGGAAAAGACTGTTGCTGGGAAAGGTTGAGGGCAAGAGGAGTAGCAGGTGACAGAGGATGAGATGGTTTGATGGCATCAGCAATTCAATGGACATAAAGTTGTGTAAACTCCGGGAGATTGTAAGAGACAGGGAAGCCTAGTGTGCTGCAGTTCATGGGAATGTGAAGAGTTGGAGATGACTTGGCAACTGAACAACAAGAGAAAGAGAAAATCTTGAAAACACCAGAAGGAAAAATATATATGTATACATATGAACAATGGTAAGATTTTTTTCTGATTTCTCTGGAACATCTCCTGAAGTAGGAAATGACAACACATTCTAGTATTCTTGCCAAGAAAATTCCATGGACAGAGGAGCCTGATGGGGTATACAGTCCATGGGATCACAAAGAGTTGGATGTTACTGAGCACATATATAGATAAATTAGTAGTGGTATAAGTCCAGAAGAACACAATGATATGTCCAGTGCTGATGGATTTGTAACTTGAGAAAGTAAAAGATATGAAAACAATCGGATGCTGAATGGTGTTATACTGTTTAAGGAAGTGGAAATTTGGATGGGAGACTGTGGAGTGAGAAAGAGGATATAACCTAAACTATTTCCATGAAGATGATGAAATTCTTGCTGTTATGGCAGACACTGTATAACTAAGTGTGGGCTACTCTTGTGAATAAGACAAACATCCCTGTTTTAAGTAGGGACAAAATAAAGGACCATAGTGAGTCTTGGAAGGAAGATAAATGAATTATATCAATGTTTATTTGACTAAGTTTGTAAATAAGTAATAAGGCACCATAGAACTTGATGAAGTGGATGTGAAGAGTTGTTTGTGATAGTGATAAAACAGGAAGTGGGTACTGTATAACATTCAGCAGATTTTTCCATAATGAAGTTTATATATTTTATTTTCAACTAGTGGTGACCTTCTTTGAGACTATTAATCTGTAACTACACTTAGCCCTGTGTCTGACACAGCACAGACTATCCCTTCAAGATCATGAAATTTTCAAAATGAAAAATAAATTGCACAATAAAATAATTGCCATACAGACTTTTGCCTAATATCAAGTCTTAAAAATATTAAATAATAGGTAGTGGGTTGAGAATGACATCCAGGTATATTTTCAAGATACCTAGGTTGAGGGTAAAGCTTGTAAACAAGACAGAGTTTCTAGAGTCCAGGTTCTTAGAATGCCTGTTTCTATAAGTACTAGGAGAAATTTGGTCTCCTCATATTGAGGAAACTTTCTAGTATTGCTTTTGTGTGTGATTTTGGGAGCCCAGTTTATACCTGTTTCTGTGAATTGTCCCAATTTTAATCAGTAGGTGATATTAAACAAACTTCCAATTTAGAAGTGACAACTACATGCGTGATAATGTATTTTATGATACATAAAACCAGAAAAAGTCTAACTTCTTTTATTAATTGTATTTATTATATTTTGTTTACTCTGTATAGTATAGAGGACAACATAAACTATGTGTTATCGTATTAACTTTAATTACACATTTATTAATTTCCATGATTTTATAAACTAGTTTTCTCCCCTTTGGTCATTTAAAACTATTTTAAAAATAAATTCTTAACTATTGTTACAAGGAATACTGAATTTTTATCTCAGAGTTTTCCTTTCTCAAGTGATTGGCTATTTCCTCAGGGTAGAGTAAAATGTCAATATATTTCTTTAGTTCCAATAATTCATTGTAATTCACATGATCATTGTTTATTTTACTATGTTCATACAGGTCATTTTTTTGCAAGTGGTAGATGGAAGGAGATTTCTTCAGATTAAAAATGAAAGTCCCAATTGAATTTGTTGACACGACTAGTGGGCATATGGCAAATTAACTTACATTCCAGTAAAATGGCTTCATTTCAGATCTTAGCAATGTCACATAGGTTCCAGATACATAGTGTAAAATGGCTAATAATACACTGGACTGAAGAGTCAATGGAGGGCTGAGGGTATCTTTATTATAATACCAAACTTTTCACATCTAGATTATTTGAATATATACCAACTAGGTTAGCACTTTTAATACTAATCCATAGCTGATTGTTTCTACCACATAACCATTAATTTATCCAAAGGTAGTTGTTGAGTCTATATGCTAGATAGTGCCAGTTCAAATATAAATAAAACATAATCATTGCTATAACAGTTTTCAATTTAGTCATCTAGGAAATTCAGTTTTAAAGAAACTACTTCAATAAAATATAAATGTCAAAAAATGTTTGAGTAGTTATAACCCTAAGTAGATATTGCTTCCTAAATTATTATATTTATAATAATATTAATTTGGAAAGCTTACACTTTGAGAATGGTTGAGAGATTTAAAGATGGCATTAGCACATAAGCATATTGAGATAGAAATTGTCAAAGGAGGTTTACAAGCATCTGTCAATGCAGAATTATAAGGAACTTATATTTGTAGGTATACATCAGTCTGAATGTAGAGCAACATAAATCACAAATGAAAAATAATATTTCAAATTAGCTGTGAAAAAGTCTTAGAACACTATTCTAGAAAGCATCCCAGGATCACAGATTCTGCAGTGGCATTATGTCAAGAAGAAGTTGTTGTTGTTCAGGCATTCAGTTGAGTCCAACTCTGAAACCTCATGGACTGCAGCATGCCAGGCTTCCCTGTACTTCACCATCTCCTGGAGCTTGCTCAAACTCATGTTCATTGAGTCAGTGATGCCATCCAACCATCTTGTCCTCTGTTGTTCCAATGAGTTGTCTCTTACCATCAGGTGCCAAAGTATTGAGGCTTCAGCATCAGTCCTTCCAATAAATATTCAGGGTTTATTTCTTGTAGGATTAACTGGTGTGATTTCCTTGCAATTCAAGGGACTCTCAAGAGTCTTCTCCAACAAAACAGTTGGAAAATATCAATTCTTTGGCTCTCAGCCATGTGGTCCAACTCTCACATCCACACATGACTACTGGAAAGACCATAGCTTTGACTATATGGACCTTTGTCAGCAAAGTAATGTCTCTGCTTTTAAATATGCTGCCTAGGTTGGCCATAGCTTTTTTTCCAAGGAGCAAGTGTTTTTTTTTTTTTTTTTTTTTTTAATTTTATGGCTGCAGTCACCATCTGCAGTGATTTTGGACCCCAAGAAAATAAAGTCTGTCAATGTTTCCATTGTTTCCCCATCTATTTGCCATGAAGTGATGGGACCAGATGCCATGATCTTAGTTTTCTCAATGTTGAGCTTTAAGCCAACTTTTTCACTCTTTCACTTTCATCAAGAGACTCTTTAATTCCTCTTTACTTTCTGCCTTAAGGGTGGTGTCATCTGTATATCTGATATTACTGAAGTTTCTCTCAGAAATCTTGATTCCAGTTTATGTTTCATCCAGTCCAGCATTTTGCATGATGTAATCTGCATAGAAATTAAATAAGCAACATGATAATATACAGCTTCGATGTCCTCCTTGCCCAATTTTGGCAGTCTATTGTTCCATGTCTGGTTCTAACTATTGCTTCTTGACCTGCATACAAGTTTATCAGGAGCCAGGTAAAGTGGTCTAGTAGTCCCATCTCTTTCAGAATTTTCCACAGTTTGTTGTGATGCACACAGTCAAAGGCTTTAGCATAGTCAATGAAGCAGAGGTAGATGGTTTTTCTGTAATACTCTTTCTTTTTCTATGATCCAATGGATGTTGTTAATTTAATCTCTGGTTCCTCTGCCTTTTCTAAATCCAGCTTGTACATCTGGAAGTTCTCAGTCCACATACTGCTGAAGCCTAGCTGGAAAGATTTTGAGCATTACTTTACTAGCATATGAAATGAGTGCAATGTTGCGGTAGTTTGAACATTCTTTAGTATTGCCCTTCTTTGAGATTGGAATGAAAACTGACCTTTTCCAGTC
Source organism: Capricornis sumatraensis (assembly GCF_032405125.1). Classification (NCBI taxonomy): domain Eukaryota; kingdom Metazoa; phylum Chordata; class Mammalia; order Artiodactyla; family Bovidae; genus Capricornis; species Capricornis sumatraensis. The sequence goes on along the minus strand of NC_091082.1, from coordinate 24,908,282 downwards.
CTGTGGCCACTGCTGAGTTTTCCAAATTTGCTGGCACTTAAAAAAGAGCATTTTTAAGGATTTAGCAAAAAGCTAATAGCTCAGCTGGAATTCCATCACCTCCACTAGCTTTGTTCCTAGCGATGCTTCCTAAGGCCCACTTGACTTTGCATTCCAGGATGTCTGGCTCTAGGTGAGTGAGCACACCATCATGATTATCTGGGTCATGAAGATCTTTTTTGTATCATTATTCTGTGTACTCTTGCCACCTCTTCTTATCTTCTGCTTCTGTTAGGTCCATACTGTTTCTGTCCTTTATAGTGTTCATCTTTGCATGAAATGTTCCCTTCTAATTTTCTTAAAGAAATCCCTGGTCTTTCCCATTCTATTGTTTTCCTCCATTTCTTTGCATTTTTCACGTAAGAAGCCTTTCTCATCTCTCCTTGCTCTTCTTTGGAACTCTGCATTCCGATGGATATATCTTTCCTTTTGTCCCTTTACCTTTAGCTTCTCCTCTTTTCTCAGCTGCTTGTAAGGCTTCCTCAGACAACTATTTTGCCTTTTGCATTTCTTTTTCTTGGGAATGATTTTGATCATCACCTGTTGTACAGTGTTACTGTCTATAGTTCTTCAGGTACTCAGTCTATCAGATCTAGTCCCTTGAATCTATTTGTCACTTCCACTGAATAATCATAAAGGATTTGATTGAGGTCATACTTGAAAGGCCCAGTAGTTTTCCCTGCTTTCTTCAATTTAGTATGAAATTTTTTTCCATGATAAATTCAGTTTAAAAAATATGTGTCCATAACATTAACAAAGGTTAAGTGTTTTCAGTAGAGCAATTGTCAAAATAAAGTTGTGCCTTTATGCATTGTGATATCTAGGAGAGGCTTGGACTACCTTAAAATGCATCTTATATTTATTTACTAATAAATTCTCTTTTGTGGAAGTGCTCATCACTCAGTTGTATCTGACTCTTTGTGACCACATGGACAGTAGCCCTCCAGGCTCCTTTGTGCATGACATTCTCCAGGGAAGAATACTGGAGTGGGTAGCCGTTCCGTTTTCCAGGGGACCTTAATCTCAGATATGCAGATGATACAACACTAATGACAGAACATGAAGAGGAATTAAAGAACCTCTTGATGAGGGTGAAAGAGAAGAGTGAAAAAGCTAGTTTAAAACTCAGTACAGTATTGTAAAGTAAAATTAAAAAAAAAACTCAGTATTCAAAGAACTAAGATAACTAAGACTATGGCAACTTGTGCCATCAATTTATATCAAATAGATAGGGGGAAATGTATAAATATTAACAGATTTTATTTTCTTGGGCTCCAAAATCACTGTGGACAGTGACTTCAGCCATGAAATCCAAAGATGCTTGTTCCTTGGAAGAAAGGCTGTGATAAACCTAGACAGTGTATTTAAAAAGCAGAGATATCACTTTGCTGACAAAGGTCCATATAGTCAAATGCATAGTTTTTCCAGTAGTCATGTATGGATGTTAATAACTGGATCATAAAGAAGGCTAAGCACTGAAGAATTGATGCTTTTGCACTGTGTTTCATTGGAGAAGACTCTTGAGAGTCCCTTAGGCAGCAAGGAGATCACATTAGTCAATCCTAAAGGCAATAAACCGTGAATATTTTTTGGAAGGACTGATGCTGAAGCTGAAGCCTTGATACATTGGCCATCTGATGAAAAGAGCCAACTTACTGCAAAGACCCTGATGATGGGAAAAATTGAAGGCAGGAGGAGAAGGGGTTGACAGAGGGTGAGATACTTGGATGGCATCACAGACTCAATGAACATGAGTTTGAGCAAACTCTGGGAGATAGTGTAGGACAGTGAACTCTGGTGTGCTGCAATCCATGGGGTTTCAAGGAGATAGACACAACTTAGTGACTGAACAACATCAAAACTCTATTTTACCAAATCATCTATATAGAAAAAACAGCAACAATGATGTGTATGAATAGTTTTGGGCTGCCTATTTCTGCCTTTTAGTTTACAAATCCATTGATTCATTTATACTCACTCATAAATAATCATTTGAAGTGCATCTACAAAAGAATGATTATTCTCACATTATATGTACACAAAGGCATGATTGACCAAGACACATAATAACCATTATTTTACTTTAAGTTATGTCAACAAAGAAGAAAATTAGTTAACTGGTATTTGGTTTTGAGGAATAGAGTATTACACCATCTTTTTTGTATTGGAAGATAAAATGAACAAATTCTTAATGTTTCAGACTTAGAAACTTGACTTTTGTGTATATAACAGGAAAAGAAACTCCCACACAGGTACATATGGGGACAAGAATCAGCTTATTTATTGAAGGTAAATAGTTGGTGAGTAAATGTAAAAGTGTTTATTAGAAGTTTCTTTTTGAGAACCATTTCTGTTTTAAATGAAGTAGGACTAGTAGAGCAAGCAAACGAAGAACGTTTGAGTACTGTTCAGCTGCATTTTCACATTATTGTGTGACCAAAGAAAAAGTTGAGGAGTAGGATGAGGAAAGCTCTGTGTGCATGAACTGCATTGTGTTCAAGCAAGAAGCTCCATGGTTCGCTGTTCTGCTATAATTAAGAGAGATGTTAATACAATCAGTGTGCAAAGAAGGATATGGACTTTATTTTGACAGATGAAATATATGAAGAAAAGAGTTAAAGGATCATGGAAGAAAACAGAAATCTGAAGGGTTAAGATCTGAGAACAAGTGCCTGTTGGAGAATGACATTTTCTACGTTTTCTATGCCCCCAGAGAAACCTGTCGATTCTTTCGGTACAGTACTTTATTGTTGTCATTATTTGTGTACTCTGGTCTTCTCAACTTCATTGAAGAATCCTCTAGGGCAGAAACCATATTTCTTAGTCTGGATATCCATGGTTTCCTAGTACAGTAGCTGGCGCTAGGTTGGCTTTCAATGAATCTTGGTTGAGCAGACATATTACCTAATTACAGAAGAGGTAACAGATGTAATCCTTGTTTTCTCTCTTATGGTAAAGACTCTGGGTTCTCCTAGCATATACTTCACAGCTTTCCCTCTGTCCATTGTCCAGTTCAGTGCTTGTGTATTAATGGTTGACACCTTTGCCCTTCTCTGAGTATTTGCCATGAATTTGACTGCTGTTCCTCAGATGATATTAGTTATCATCCTGGATGTGAATTCACCATTTGAAAAAACAGTTGAGGTAACAGTGATTAACTTATAATGTTGACAGGATAATTCAAATTAAGTTTATAGATTCACATGAATGCCCAATGTACTTGTGCACAGGAAATTTTGTAAAAATATGTATAGCATATCCTAAATAAGTGATTCATATTATTTCCAGAGGAAAAAAAAAATCCCAAATTAATGTTGCCTTATTAATGAGTCACACATTTAATGAGAAAAATCTTGTTATTTCTTTTTCTAAAATTGATTCTTTACTAAGGCAAATCTCTAAGTCTTGAAAATATAGGAATTACATGGACTTCCTAACCTGTTTTATTAGAGAAGGAATATATCATTCCTACCCACAGTTATGTGAACAGTTAATACTTGAAGTGTTGGGAAAGTAACGTGTCAACCTGCAGTTTCTTTACTGCTCCTCAATCAAAGCAATTTATGCATTCAAATAGGTTGGAAACAACTTTCTGTTATCAGTCGAAATATTTCATCATGTCACTTACCTATCATAATAATTCAGAACACCAAGACTTTTTTGAATATCACTCTGGATTAGTAAGAGTTCAATTAATTATTTTATTTAGCTGTCAGTATGGAACTCATATTTCAAATTTTTAAATAGACCAAAAAAAAAAAAAAAGCTGTGAATGAGACAGCTTATATGATGTGTCAATGACATTGCTGACTTTCAGGTCACTCATTAATTTCAAGAGGGAAAAAGGGTAATTACAAAATCTTTTTTTTTGTTTGTTTGTTTAATTTAGAAGCCAAGAAATGGAAGCTACATGTTTTCAGAAGTAGAAAATTGTTGTTGGGACACCTAGGCCACTGCAATGGTTTGCATTTTGGGCCATCAAAATCCCCTTTGGTGTTGCAAGTGTTTTTTCATTTTCTTTTACTTTTGATGAGTAATTCTTAATAAAGAGGAAACTCTGCAGAAAGAACAAGTTGAAAAGTTTGGATCAACTGAAGTTGTTAGATTCAGTTTACTGTTAATATTTTCTTACATTCAAGATGATATTAAAGGGCACAATCAATGTTGATTTAGCAGTGTAAAAATCATCAAAAATTAAAATGGAGCATATTATTTTAAAATAGAAGGATTTACCTTTCAGTTATAAAACCAGATGTCTTTCTATAACACCTATTTTAAAATTACAATATTTTACCAGATTAGGTAATGGGGAAAAATAACTGAAATTCAGTTTATGATGCTACATCCTGAGACAGAAAAATGCTGTAAAATATTGAAGACACTGTGGCTCAGATGGTAAAGAATCTGCATACAATTCAGGAGACCCAGGTTCAATCCCTGGTTGGGAAGATCCCCTGGAGAAGGGAATGGAAACCTACTCCATTATTCCTGCCTGGAGAATTCCATGGACAGAGGAACCTGGTGGGCTACAGTCCATGGGGTCATGAAGAGTTGGACATGACTAACACACACACATTCGGAGGTGGCTGGAGATACACATAGATGAAGAAAAGTGTTCAACTGTTCCCTTTAATCTGTGATATCTCTTTCCCAGTAATTAGGTCTTATAAACATAGAATCTTTCACTTTTAATAAATAGTCATTTCCAAGGAAAATGCAAAAGGTTGGGTTTAAAACCTGAAGAGCAACTTAAGGTGAAAAGAGGACATGAATACTTTGCTGTTAACCAAGTAAGACAGGTTATATTGCTCAGGTGCTGGCACCTTCATTTAAAATCTGCAGAGCCAGTTCCATCAAAGCAACTAGAATGATTCAGATGTTAATCCCTTTATGTAGTCAAAGTGGAGTTTGGTGATGTCTAGAAAACTTATGCTTCTCAGACATACTGCTGTCTCTATTTTGAGGAAAAATGTCTGACAAAGTTTATCTGTGAAGTTATTGTGAAATTTGGTTAGATCTGCTTTGTGTTCACTTGTTTCCTATTTAGAAATAGTTGCTTCCAAAATTTTAACTATATTGCCATTACATTTTTAAAAATTACTTTTAAGAGATAAGAAAATGCAATTCACATAAAATCCTGAACAATCATAGATGCATGTAAGTTTATTCTCTAGATAAGAAATAAACCTACAATCTGAGAGTAGCATAAAATATTAAGTAATTTTTTTCAGGAAGATTACATTCTGTGTCACCAAACATACTATTCTATTGTTTTGATGAAAAATGGTTCATCTTTTACTTTCCTATTAGTATATGCACAATTCAAGATGATTTCATATTAGAATAAATATTTATAGAGTATACTTACAGATTGGACAGTCTGAATTATCACTATCTTTTTCTTGTCATCAGTCAGAGAATTAAGAAATAAAAATTATTATGGACAGAAACCTTAGGAGCAAGTAACATAATCTAATAAAATTTAGTCCCATTGTGCAGCATGTGATTATGTATCTGAATGCCTATGAAAGTATATGTGTGAAAGTTTAAAAATGGCTACAGATATTTTGAAATTCCTGCCATCAAGGCAGGGTGCTGGTTATTTGAGGGTTGTTTTGTTTTGTTTTGTTTGTTTTGCATTTCTGTTGTAGGATTTACTTATATAGTTTGAATATTAACCCCTTATCAGATGTATGGTTTATAAATATTTTCTCCCATTTCACTCTGTTATTTCCTTTGATATGTAGATGCTTTAGTGTGAAATAGCTCCACTTCCTAATTTTTATTTTTGTTGCTTGTGTTTTTTGTGTTATATTTAAGATAATGTTCCCAAAACCACTGTCATAAAGCTTTTCCCTGTGTTTTGTTCTGGAATATTTACAGTTCCAAGTGTTATGCTTAAACATTAAGCCATATGAGAGTTCATTTTTTGTGTGTGGTGTAAGATAAATGTACACAATAAATGTCAGCTTCATTCCTTCACATGTGCATATCTAGTTTTCACAAAATCATGTATTTAAGAGACCATCTTTTGCTTTTGAGTATTCTTTGACCCTTGTTGAAGATCAGTTGGCTGTATATGAATGAGCATATATTTGGGCTTTCTATTCTATTTTGTGTTTTTAGTCAAGTAGCCCACTTTTTAATTATTGTATCTTTGTAAAATATTTTCAAATCATGAAGTATGATGGCTCCACATTTGTTCTTTCTGAAGATTACTTTGCAATGGGCAAATGGCTTGAATAGACATTCATCCAAAGAATGCATACAAATGGCTAAAAGGCATATAAAAAATATTCAAGATACCTAGTTGTCAGGGAAATGCAAGTCAAAAATTACAATGATATATAACTTCATATGTTTTAGAATGCCTATCAAAAAATGAGATAATAAGTGTTGGCAAGGATGTGGAGAAATTGGGCCTACAGGCCATGTAAAATTGTCCAGCCTTTATGGAAAGCAATATAGAGATTTCTCAAAATAATTAAAAATGCCACCGTCATATGGTCTAACAACCCACTTCTGAGTGTTTATCCAAAGTCAGGTCAGCTCAGTTCAGTTCAGTTGCTCAGTCCTGTCCGTCTCTTTGCGACCCCATGAATTGCATCACGCCAGGCCTCCCTGTTCATCACCATCTCCTGGATTTCACTCAGACTCACATCCATCGAGTCAGGTGATGCCATCCAGCCATCTCATCCTCGGTCGTCCCCTTCTCCTCCTGCCCCCAGTCCCTCCCAGCATCAGATGTATATCCACACTCCCATGTGCATTGCAGCATTATTTATAATAGCCAAGATATGGAAACAAATGGAAGAACAATTAAAGAAGAGGTGGTATAGACACATAATGGAATATTACTTAGTCTTATAAAAAGAAGAGAATTCTTCTATATGTGACAACATGGACAGACCTGGAGAACATCATGTTCTGTGAAGTAAACCATCCAAAGAATGGGGAATACTACTTGAGTCCACTTATATGAAGAAACTAAAATAGTCAGACTCATAGAGCAGGAAGTAGGGTAAAGGTTTCCAAGTGCTGAAGGGAAGGGGAAAAGGGGAGTTTCTGTTCAAATGGTATAAACTTTCAAGTGTACATGATGAACAATTGATAGAGATCTGCTATAGAGTATTGTGTCTGTACTTAACAATTCAGTAGTGTGTACTTAAAAATTTCTTAGGAGGGTTGATCTCATGTTAAATGCCCTTACCATAAAAAGAGGATGTTTTTGTCCCCACCTTTCAGAATTGGGCAAGCATGTGACTGCTTTAAACAATGGAAGATGGCACAAGTGGTGTGTTGTGACTTCTTAAACAAGGTCATAAAAGGCCATGCACTTTTCATTTGGATCTTGAAGTGCTGATTTTGGAGACATATTTCAGGGCTCAGTCTTCAAACCAAACCATATGATTGGGTGAGTCCAAGCTCCAATCAGAAGCCCGTAGAATCCCCTCTGTCGTGGCACCAGATGTGTGAGTGAAGAAGTCTCCTGATGGTTCTAGCCTCCAGCCTTTCTAGTCACCCCTGCTGATAATGGAGTGAAAACAAGCTATCCCTGCTCTGCCCTGTAAATTCTGTCATACACCCTTAAACACAATAAAAACATTGTTGTTTTATGGCATAAGCTTGAAAGTGAAGTAAAAGTGGAATGGTTTATAATGGCATTAATAGGAACAGTATATGTATTTCAATGCATTTTAAACTTAAAATTAGATATTACCCTAATCTTATAATAAAATTTGAAACTCAATGTAATTAAAAAAAAATCTTTTGATGACTTTTTTTTTTTTCCTGAAAATAGAAGTAAACTTCCATCGAGTTGTCTATAATTCTAAGCCAGGGCACACTTTGGAATGAAACACTTATGGATCAGGTTGGTTATAAATAATTTGAAATCTGTGTCTAGCAAGAGGGGGAAAAAAAAAAAAGGGCAAAATCTCACAGCCCCAAAGTGGAGAACCAAACTATTGCTTTAGAAAATTTATGTTAAAATGTAAGTTTTTTGGAGGTTTTTTGATAAATGAAAGATATTCCATTTAAGTATGATCAAAGTAGAAATACTAAATTGTGAATTTTAGTGTTAGTCATGTATACAGCTTTCAGTAAAAATATCTAAACAATCCTTGCAGATAGAGCCTGAAATAACAGGTTGAGCATTTTTACATGTGTGTACCTTCAGGGAGACGATTATTTTACTAACAAAGATAAATAAGTGGAAAATATAACTCTATGTAAAATATTCACTGTGATTCAGTTTATTACATGAATGTGAAGGTTGGACTATAAAGAAAGCTGAGAGCCGAATAATTGATGCTTTTGAACTGTAGTGTTGGAGAAGATTATTGAGTCTCTTGGACTGCAAGGAGATCCAACCAGTCTGTCCTAAAGGAAATCAGTCCTGAGTATTCATTGGAAAGACTGATGCTGAAGCTGAAACTCCAATACTTTGACCACCTGATGTGAAAAACTGACTCATTTGAAACGACCCTGATGCTGGGAAAGATTGAAGGCAGGAGGAGAAGGGGACAACAGAGGATGAGATGGTTGGATGGCATCACTGACTTGATGGACATGAGTTTGAGTAAGCTCCAGGAAGTGGTGATGGACAGGGAATCCTGGTGTGCTGCAATCTATGGGGTCACAAAGAGTTGGACATGACTGAGCAACTGAACTGAACTGAATTCATTTTATAAAGTAATTGAAAGTGTAATCTGTTAAATAATTCATGTGGACTTGTACAGTTTAAATAGTATGAATGACTGTGACCTCTTTAGGTATGTAATGTGTAATCTGAGACCTAAAATATGGAACAGAATGTATTAAGCAAAGTTCTTAGAGAAGATGGCTTTAGGCAGAGGCACCATGAAGCCATAATATCTTTGACAAGAAAAGAGGGAGCTATGATCTGATTGGAGGGGAATTGAATAATAGCTTAATGAGCAGTGATGTGATAAAGCATTTCACATACTTTACACATTATCTACACATGCTTACCTCAAAACTAAGTATATATCTGGGTTTTAGTAAAGATAAGTTCTTAAAATCTGCTGGGCTGTGTTTATAATTTTGTTAATACTTACAGAAAATCCATTCTAGTCATTTTAGATATTGATTGGGGATTTTGTGTACTAGCTGATTTTGCACTCTAAATATAATATACACAAAGATTGAAAAAATGAGACATTTTTAGTATCAATATATTTTTCTACAACTTACTTAATAGAAAACAAATATCTTCAAAAAGATAGGGCACATGGTAACAGATTTGTAGAGATCATGATAGCTGTTCCCTGGGACACTTTTTAATTAACAATAATTGAGAACAATTTGACTGCTGAGAGAAGTCTTTTACATGAAAAAAAACAGTCAACTCTAGATATTATTCCCTATTCACAAGAAAGAGAGCAGTAAATGTAGCAAACCTAAATTTTTTCTTTTTTTTTTTTACATATATCTTTTTATTTTTTTTAATTTTTTTTGTGTTGCATTTCTTTATTTTTTAATTTTTTTTTTAATTTAAAAATCTTTAATTCTTACATGTGTTCCAAAACATGAACCCCCCTCCCACCTCCCTCCGCATAACATCTCAGTGGGTCATCCCCATGCACCAACCCCAAGCATGCTGTATCCTGCGTCAGACATAGACTGGCGATTCAATTCTTACATGATAGTATACATGATAGAATGCCATTCTCCAAAATCATCCCACCCTCTCCCTCTCCCTCTGAGAAAGACACTTATTTTCTAAATGTCTTTTTACAGTTTAATCAATGACATTAAATGAAATCAATAAATTCAAAGATATTAAAATGTAATCAGTAAATTTGAGAATGATCATAGGTATTTAGGGCTTTCCTAGTGGCCTAGATAGTAAAGAATCTGCCTCTAATGTGGGAGACCCAGGTTTGATCTCTGGATCAGGAAGATCCCCTGGAGAAGGGCATGGCAACTCACTCCAGTATTCTTGCCTGAAGAATGTCATGGACAGAGGAGCCTGGAGGGCTACAGTCCTTGGGGTCAGAAAAAGTCAGATGTGACTGAGCATGCATGCACACAGACAAGTTAACTAACTTCACTTGCCCCACAGTGAACTAATCAATATGTTAAAGTGATTCCTCCCTCTCCCTATTCTTCAGTACCTCTTTTGTCTCACACCATAGTCAACATTCATGTCCCCAAATCCTAGGTCTTAAGGACCATATTTTCTGCTCTTCTTGCCTCCAGTCTTTTCCTTACAAATTGTTCTTGTCAAATCAGTCTTCATAAAATCACTTTATTGTAGGCATTCTCTGGTTCAATAAACCCAAACCACAGTATTTATATTGAATGGAGTCTTACCTAAGAGTCCTGACATCTGGCAACTTTATAATGTATTCTAAATAAACTTCTATGCTCCAATATGAATTCTACTTTAAAGAGAAAGTGTCTTATTTTGGACTCCTTATTTGGCAATATATGTGCTAAGGAAAGAACAGGATGTAAATTTTTATCTCTTTCTAGAGAAAGATTTCAGTCCTTCTTACTAGTTTCTCATTTCTCTTGCACACATGGAGAATGTCTTCCAAATGTACAAAATGAACTTTCTATTTGCATGCATTTGATGCTTCTCCTTATTAAATACTGTGTTAACTGAATGTGAAAAAAATTATCTAGGTACTAAAACACAAATAAGAAAATCATTTCTACTATAAGGATGGTCTCTATTCCATGGGATGTAAGAATTTCCTTGTAATTTAACCAAGTCAACTCTAGGAAACATGACCTATTTAGAAAATTAAAAAAAAAAAAGATATTCTCATATAACTACTCATTTTTTTTTTTTTTATTTTCCCACCCTACGCTTGTGTGCTTACCAGCTCTAAAATCTAATCTAGTTTTAATGATCTGCTGTGTACTCTCCTGGATTTTCAGGTGTTAATATCTCTGTTGACTGTTTCAGTTCAGTTCAGTTCAGTCACTCAGTCGTGTCAGACTCTTTGTGACCCCAAGGACTGTAGCATGCCAGGCTTCCCTGTCCACCACGCACTTATGGAGCTTACTCAAACTCATGTCCATTGAGTCGATGATGCTATCCAACCATCACATCTTCTGTCATCCCCTTCTTTCTCCTGCCTTCAATCTTTCCAAGCATCAAGGTCTTTTCCAGTGAATCAGTTCTTCGAATCAGGTGGCCAAAGTATCAGAGTTTCCGCTTAAGCATCAGTCTTTCCAATGAATATTCAGGACTTATTTCCTTTAGGATGGACTGCTTGGATCTCCTTGCTGTCCAAGGGACTCTCAAGAGTCTTCTCCAACACCACAGTTCAAAAGCATCAATTCTTCAGCACTCAGCTTTTTTTATAGTCCAACTCTCACATCCATATATGACTAATGGAAAAAACAAACAAACATAGCTTTGACTAGATGGACCTTTGTTGGCAAAGTAATGTCTCTTTTTTTAAATACACTGTCTAGGTTGGTCATGGAGAAGGAAATGGCAACCCACTCCAGTCTTCTTGCCTAGAGAATCCTATGGACAGAGGAGCCTGGTGGGCTGCTGTCCATAATGTCGCACAGAATTGGACATGACTAAAGCGACTTAGCATGCATGCATGTGTTGGAGAAGGAAATAGAAACCCACTCCAGTATTCTTGCCTGGAGAATCCCAGGGATGGAGGAGCCTGGTGGGCTGCTGTCTATGGGGTTGCACAGAGTTGGACACGAGTGAAGCAACTTAGCAGCAGCAGAAGCAGGTTGGGCATAATTTTTCTTCCGAGGAGAAAATGTTTTAATTTCATGGCTGCAGTGACCATCTGCAGTGATTTTGGAGCCCAAGAAAATAAAGTCTCTTACTGTTTCCATTGTTTCCCCATCTATTTGCCATAAAGTGATGGGAAGGAATCCATGATCTTAGTTTTCTGAATGTTGAGTTTTAAGTCAGCTTTTTCACTCTCCTCTTATACTGAGTGTTGAGTGTTTAGTGTTATCTATTGTTTGATCTTGATGTTAGTTATTTTCTTGGATGATGCATAACTTAAGCTCTAGGACCATAATTGACCAACTCCTCAGGGTTTTATATTTGTTATAGAATTTATATTTCTCACCATCCATACAAGCCTCCATGGGTATATCTGTTACCAACTTTTCTTCTCTAACAAAGCTGAGATGTTAGTTTCTGGGGCAAATATATGAAAACATTAATATAAATTAAGATGGAATTAATAAAAAATTCATTTATTCACTCAAAATATTAATTGTATCCTTGCTGTGTGTATAGCAGGGCTTCCAGTGCTCAGGATGCAATTATAAATGAAACAGACAAATTGTTTCCTTCTCTGTAAATTGTGATTCTATAAGATAAAGGCATTCACACACAAAAAATATGAACAATATAGACTACATATATTAGGGACAGTGATAAAGATATAGAAAGCATGAAAGAGTGATTATACGAGTTAGGGATCTGTGTGGATTCTTGATAGAGTGACTGTGGAAGACCTAATTGAGAAGGTGAATTTTTGAGGAAAGATTTGTAATAAAAAAGCCCTTAAGTTGGTGGCACACCTGGTGTGCTCCTGGAGCAGTGAGGAGGAGGCCAGGAGGGCCAAGGTAGAAAGAGCAACTAATAGGAGACAAGATTAAAGTGCTGAAAGCAAGCCAGGTCATGCCAGGTCTCTATCAATAGTTTATCACAATGAGGGATGTAAAAAAGCCATGAGAGTATTTTTTTAAAAATGATCCCATTCTTGAGTCATATGATGGAATTCTGGTATCTGTGTTGAGAAGAATCATGGAACTGGGGCCAAACACTGGATAAACAGTCACTGCAATAATGTCAGTGCAATAATAGGAGACTGGTTTCTTAGACCATGGTGAGGACAGTGTGCAGAGTGAAAGTGGTCAACTCCAGATGATATCCTTTAAGGATATCGTCATCTGACTTTACTGTTCACTAGATCTAGGGAGTGAAAGAGGTAAAGGAATCAAAGATGATACAAATATTTTGGCCTAAACAACTGGAGTAATGTAGTTGGCATCAACTGAGATGCAATGTCTCTTGTGGAGCTGGATTGAGAGTTTCAATAGGAAGAGATGAATTTCATTTGTGATGAGTATTGGGTAGTGAAGTAAGCAATTAAAAATAATATGTGGAATTTAAGGGAAAGATCTGGCTTACATGTGTACACGTGCAAATTATTAGCACTTGAATTGTACTAAACCATAATGCTGGATAAGATCATCTAAGGATTAATTTCTGGGTCAGTTGACATTCAGAAAGTGGGTTAATAAGAAAAATCTGAGAATGCAGTGAGACGTTTCCAAAGTGAAAGGAGGAAAGTCAGTCAAATGCGGCATGTTGGACAACAGGGGAAAAAGCATCTTAAAAAGCAAAAAGTAATTCCCTGTGATGATCAAGTAGGATAAAATTGTGAATTTATCATTGTGGGGGTCATTGGCAACTTTGCATGTGTGCTAAGTCACTTCAGGCATGTCCAACTCTTTGTGACCCTATGAACTGTAGTCTGCCAGGCTTCTCTGTGCCTGGGCTTCTCCAGGCCAGAACAGGAGTGGGTTGCCATTCCCTGCTCCAGGGAATCTTCCTGACCCAGGGGCTGAAGCCAGGTCTCTTATGTCTCCTGCATTGGCAGGTGGGTTCTTTACCACTAGTATCACCAACTTTGGCAACAGCAATTGAGGAGTAGTGGCAGGAGGAAATTTGACTGGAGTAAGAGAGAAGTGGGGCGGTGGGGAGGAATTAAAGATAACTAGGAGTAACACCAGAAAAGCCAGTGGGACCCCACTCCAGTACTCCTGGCTGGAAAATCCCATGGACGGAGGAGTCTGGGAGGCTGCAGTCCATACGATCTCGTTCGGACACAACTGAGTGACTTCACTTTCAGTTTTCACTTTCCACTTTCATGCATTGGAGAAGGAAATGGCAACCCACTCCAGTGTTTTTGCCTGGAGAATCCCAGGGACGGGGGAGCCTGGTGGGCTGCCGTCTATGGGATCACACAGAGTCGGACATGACTGAAGCAACGCAGCAGCAGCAGCAGCAGAATTAACATGGAAATGGTGTGAAATGTGTTAGTTCCTCAGTTGTGTGCAACTTTTTGCAACCATAGCCTGTCAGGCTCCTTTGTCCATGGAATTCTCCAGGCAAGAAAGCTGGAGTTGGTTGCCATTCCCTTCTCCAGGGGATCTTCCCAACTGAGGGTATGAACCCAAATCTCCTGCATTGCAGTTGGATTATTTACTGTCTAAGCCACATTTTTTTTTTTTTTTTAAGTTGCTCAGTCACGTCTGACTCTGTGACCCTATGGACTTGTAGTGTCCATGGAATTCTCTAGGCCAGAATACTGTAGTGGATAGTCTTTCCCTTCTCCAGGGGATCTTCCCAACCCAGGTATTGAACCCAGGTCTCCTGCACTGCAGGCGGATTCTTTACCAGCTGAGCCACAAGGGAAGCCTAAGAATACTGGAGGGGGTAGCATATCCCTTCTCCAGTGGGTTTTCCCAACCCAGGAATCAAACCCACGTCTCCTGCATTGCAGGTGGATTCTTTACCAACTGAGCTATCAGGGAAGCAGGGCCCCATAACACGGAAAGAATTTTCTTATCTTGTCTGGAAGAGGAATTGGGCAATCTGATGCTTGTTGTTTGTTTTGGTTTGATTTTGCTGTGGTTTACTTTGTTTTGTTTGTAAAATAGAAAAATAAAATAATATCTCTATGCATGCTATGTTGCTTCAGTGATGTCTAACTCTTTGAAGCCCTATGGAGCCAGTAAGGGAACACTCGAGTGGGTTGCTATGCCCTCCTCCAGGGCATTTCACAGACGGAGGGATTGAACCTGTGTCTCTTATATCTAGTGCATTGGCAGGCAGTTTTTTTTTTTTTTTTACTCTATATTGATGTATGTGATCCAGTGCAGTGGAAAAAAAGGGATGATGCAAGGAAGGGAGGAAGAATGCAGTTTGTAGGAGCAAAGCCCTGGAAAAAGCAAGAGGAGATGGAGTCTCCTGCCAAAAGTAAAGTTTAAATAGTAAATTGACAGTAACTGGAAAGAAAATGGATAAAAGCTGCTGATGGCCCAGAGCACTGATATGGTAAAAGCTTGTGAAACATCTTTTCTCATTGCTTCCATTTTCGGGGCAAAGGGAGAACCTAGCTCTTTAGATGAGAATAAAGATCAGAGAAGAGGTTATGAAAGTTATAAGAGATAAAAAAAAAAAAAGTTGTCTTGGAGAAAAGGAATGAAAATGAACCAAGGAAAAGTAATATGATATTAGCACAATTATGAGCCTACTCTGGTTGCTGGTCATGAATTTGAAGCAACACAGGTCAGAAAGGGTTCAGGTTTTCAACCTCATGGGTTAAAGATGACTGCAGCTAGTGCCATGAAGAGCATTTGCTAAAAACATACAATATGGTAGTCAGAGTGTGGTGTTTGGTATTGAAATTTTTAAATGACTTGTCAATAGGAAATCATTAAGAAAAATTCTGACATAAATGTTCTTTTGAATATTACTGAAGCAATATAAATAATGATGCAGGAAAGTATCTGTTGATATGGAAATGACCATGGTGAATTTGATAAATAATTTACAATACAGGATCTATAATAGTTTTTTAGAAGATTAATCACATAAATGTGTATGTGTTCATTGATTTAGCTGAATATATAGAATAGTGAACATTCAAAAATGCTAGAATTTTCAAAAATGAGTCATCAGTGGTTATAGCTTTAGTATTTATGAGCACATATACTTTGACAAAACTAAATATTTTGAGAACATTTGATATTCAGATGGACACTAAACACACTTTTAAAATCAGAATTTTAAAAGTAGTTCAGATACATTTGTTTTCTCTAGATAGAAGGAAATTCTCTTTATGTAGAAGTTGTTCATTATTCAACTTCTTTGTAATATTACTAAATATATAACGATGATTTCTACTTGGATGTAGGTGGCTTTGCTTCAATACATCTCTCTAATTTAATCTTTTATCTTCAAAATGCAAATTTTGATACTTTAATTATCTCATTCTGAAATATAGTTTCATCACAACATCCCACTGTTTTGTGGATTATGAAAAATAAAAGTGATGTCAGTCACTAATGATGGACATTGGAAATTTTTTTTATTCCCCTGAGCTGCTGGAGCTGACCATTTTTCTCACTCCTTTGAACACAACTTTGTTTTATTTTACATCTATCCAAAAGATAAAATTCAGTTGCATAGCTTTATTACAGTGTAAATGTATGCTTGGGGCTAAACTGATCTGAAGCTAGTGACGAAACTTTAAATAAAAGCATAAAATTAAAGTAAGGCAAAAATATGAGAACTGTATATTTGTATATCTCCACACATGTGATTAAATGCTATTGCTTAATCACAATTAATAAACATATGATGGAGCAGAAAAATGTAATTTTTTCCCTCAGCTCATAACTGAGAGAGTTAGCTCCTATAAGCAGGATTTATTGATGATTCATGGAAATTAATTTCTTTAAAAGGTGTGTTAAAGACATGAACAAGCATTGTGGTTACCAGGGGCAGAATTAAGCATAAAAACATATTGCCTCTGAGGCAGAACAAAATTGTTTCTTGCAGGGAACAATACTGCAGTCACAGCATGAGCCTTGAATTCTATTTCAGGGAAGAGACTAAGGGACGAGAAAAACACATTAATAATATGCTTCTGTCCATGATCACAGATATCTAAATTTCCTGGCTTGGATATGTGTGCTGAGGTAAGAAAACTACACTTGCTCTGTGATATTTGAACATTAATTGGTATCATGTTTCCACCCCAAAGTTACCTCTTATGCATTCATTGTACTTAAAAATAAATTGGTTATTATGATTAAGTACTTGGATGATTTTCTCATCTCCCTTTGTTAAGTTGGCAAGGAAGAAATTCTGTTTTGCTTTTTATAAGTAACAGAGGAAACAGATCATTTACTTGTGTTTCCATAATGTTATTTGGAGTAGCTGATGGTTTCATGGCACAATATCATAACATGTTTTTATGATATCAGGGAATTCTTAGCTGTTCCTTTTGCCTTGACTGTATATGCCTGTCATACCTTGCTGTATCTGTATAACTTTTACTCAGAACCTCAGGATTTGGGTCAGTAGTTTCTCTGAAGTCAGGCAGAAATGATATCATATGGCTGAGCTGGTGTGTGGGCAGTGTAGACCACATGTCAGCCAGACCAGTGTTCCACCCTGGAGTATAGTCATCCAACAACATAATCAGTCCTAGATCTGGAGACCAGCCTGCTTTCCAACATGGGATTTTTACTCTGCTGCACTTTTCATTATGGTGTCACCTGGATTGCTATTTTTTTCCCCTAGTTTCTTAAAAGCAGCCTTTCTAGTTCTCAGATAATGAAAAAAGCAAAGGAATGGCAATATCCAGGAAAAAAAAAAAAAAAAAAAACAGCTGAATTCACATAATCATCATGAAACTTCACACTGCGATATATTATCTCTGATGCAGTAGAGCAGATGTACTATATTTAGTTTTAATATCTTAGAAACAGCATGGATTCAAAATTGTGCATTCGTCAGTCCCCATAGGAAACTACTTCATTTTCCATAATTTTCTCTTTGCATGGCTACCCAGGCTGCTGTAGTCTCTCTTTGTATTTCATATATTCCTTTCTCCTGTGATTTTTCTGTGGATGCTGGAAAGTTTCCAGTGTAACCTTTCAGAAATTCTGGACTCATCTATAATCTGGACTCATCTTTCTTTTCATAAAATTATTTAAAACTTTTAAATGCTGTTTGTTTCAAAATGATTTTATGTATCTAAAGACAAGGGAATCTGGATGAAGTTTTATTTGGGAATTCTCCTAGGGAATTACCATTCAGATATTAAGCTACCCTCATTCATACTGGGCTTTTTGATTAGCTAGTTACGTAATTCCACTTAATACTCATGAAGATTTCTATGCTTATTAAGATTAGCTGTCTCAGCACTAACTTTTTGGGATAACTGATCCTCTGCATTTTCCCTGATGTTGGGTTTATTTAGAAAACCAGAAGGGGAGACCCTAGCAGATGCTTGGAATTTGTTGGGTCACTGTGGTCTTGTGTCTCACTACTGGGTATCTCTTTTTATTCACGAATAAAGCAAGCAACTAAACTGTAGTACTGTTTACAGTGCCTCTGTAAAATATTATTTTCTCCCACTAATAGTAAGGGTATATTATCAGACATGCAAATAAGGTTGGTAGTATATTTCCTAAACTTTCAGAGTGTCCATAGAAGTCAGTTACAATCATTGTCATTAAAAGACATGAATGAAGATGACCTTTAATAGTAACTAACTTAATTCTGAATAGCTTTGACTTTGGAACCAACCCTAAAATTCCTATACTGACAGTGGATAAAATTCAAGCAGAAACTTCATCATGCAATATGTGATATTTCAGGACTGGGCTAAACTATAATTTGAATTCTTAACTGTCCATGTCTCAGAACACTTGTCAAAACCATAGAAAACACAGGGGAATGTGAAAACAGAACTATTTTTGGAAAGAAGATAGTTACACATTTTCTTATAAAATTAAACTTACCATATGACCAAGCAGGAGAAGGCAATGGCAACCCACTTCAGTACTCTTGCCTGGAAAATCCCATGGATGGAGGAGCCTGGTAGGCTGTAATCCAAGGGGTCGCTAAGAGTCGGACACGACTGAGAGACTTCACTTTCACTTTTCACTTTCATGCATTGGAGAAGGAAATGGAAACCCACTCCAGTGTTCTTGCCTGGAGAATCCCAGGGACGGGGGAGCCTGGTGGGCTGCCGTCTGTGGGGTCACACAGAGTCAGACACGACTGAAGCGACTTAGCAGTAGCAGCAGCATGACCAAACAATATTATTACTTGGTATTTACAAAACAGAAACAAGGCTCGCACACAAAAGTTCTCAGCAGATTTATTCATAGTAACCAGAATGTGATAATAGCTCAAATATCGATCAATGGGTAAAGCAACAAACCAACGGAGGTAATCATCAAATGGAATATACTCAGTAATAAAGACAAGTTAGTAACTTCTGTATACAATAGCATGGGGACTATCAAAAGCATGCTGAGTGCAAGAATCAAAATATAAAAGAATATATGATGAATAATTCCATTTATAAGAAATTCTAGAAAAGATAAGTCTAAGCCATCGTGATTGACTACCTCGGGCTGGAGGTGAAGAATTTCATGGTAGGTACTCAAGGAACTTTTTGAGATGATGGAATGTTCCATATTTTAATGTGGTAATGGTTACACAGGTGTATGAATCTGTCAAAACTTGAGATGTACGTTTAAAATGAATGTAATTTAAGTGATGTAAAATGTACTTCAAATTGTCCTAAAATAAATAGCCAGAAATAGTAGTTAGTTTTGGTTCTCAACTTTGACCACACATAGTATATTTTGACTTTGCTTTCAGTTCAGTTCAATTCAGTCACTCAGTCGCATCTGACACTTTGTGACCCCATAGACTGCAGCATGCCAGGCTTCCCTGTCCATCACCAGCTCCTGAAGGTTACTCAAACTCATGTCCATTGAGGTGGTGATGCCATCCATCCATCTCATCTTCTGGCATCCCCTTCTCTTCCTGGCTTCAATCTTTGCCAGTATCAAGGTCTTTTCCACTGAGTCAGTTCTTCACATCAGGTGACCAAAGTATTGGAGTTTCAGTTTCAGTCCTTCCAATGAATATTCAGGACTGATTTCCTTTGGGATGGACTGGTTGGATCTCCTTGCAGTCCAAGGGACTCTCAAGAGTCTTTTCCAACATCACACTCCAAAAGCATCAATTCTTCAGCGCTCAGCCTTCTTCACAGTCCAACTCTCACATCCACACATGACTACTGGAAAAACCATAGCCTTGGCTAGGTGGACCTTAGTCAGCAAAGTAATGTCTCTGTTTTTGAATATGCTATCTAGGTTGGTCATAAATTTTCTTCCAAGGGGAAGCATCTTTTAATTTCATGGCTGCAATCACCATCTGCTGTGATTTTTGGAGCCCAAAAAAATAAAGTCTGACACTGTTTCCACTGTTTCCCCACCTATTTCCCATGGAGTGATGGGACCGGATGCCATGATCTTTGTTTTCTGAATCTTGAGCTTTAAGCCAACTTTTTCACTCTCCTCTTTCACTTTCATCAAGAGGCTTTTAAATTCCTCTTCACTTTCTGCCATAAGGGTGGTGTCATCTGCATATCTGAGGTTATTGATATTTCTCCTGGCAATCTTGATTCCAGGTTGTGTTTCTAGTATTAGTTAAATATCTAGCTATTATATTGCAAATAGCTATTTCAAAAATTTGTGAAGAGCACTTAACATATGTTTTGCTGTCTGCCACCGAGGTTTGGGCTCAATAATTTTTTTGTGTGTTCATAACTTATTTTATTGAGTTTTCAGTATATTTAGAATTTGATGAACATAATAGAAAATAAATAAGAGGAAAATAAGTTGAATATGTATTTTAATTTGAATAGTTACAAGGCCTGAATTTCAAAGTTATGCTCCCTGTTTAGTGCTTGTGTAACTTTTGCACAAGCATCTTTAAGAGGTCATTTTAACTCTTTGTCATTCAGGTAACTATTTCACATCTGTAGATTAAGAAGAACAGGCCAAAATTAGATTATTGAGCTTGCATCAAAGAAGAGTGACATGTTTTCATTAGTGGTATAGAAATAAACATGAATAGGGAGGTTATTTTGATGATTTTTTATGATTATGTGACTTTCTGGACTCCCAAATAGTTTTTAACCACTAATTACCTGTTTTGCCTATCTATAACCAGAATTAAAGTATTCAAGTTATTCATTTTGACTATAGTTTTAAAAATCTGTTACATTATAGGCATTCAACATACAACATTTCAAGGTGAAAGAAATCCCATCCTATGTGAATATAATAAGGAAAAGGACCAGAGTGTGATGTATTCTAGCTGGAAGAATTTGGGTAAGCTCTTCCTCCTATTGAATCTTATAAAATTAGTGTTAGCCATTTAGAATTGCTTAATGTGGATCAGCAGGAAAATGGCCTCTTTTAATAGACTGATTGTTTTTTTGATACATTTCACACTGTATAGATAACATAATTATAAGCAGACTATTGACCTTCTTAACCTATAGTACATTTAAGGGAGTAAATTAGTTTCATAAGTAATACATCAGGCTAAATGATATACAGGTCCTAAATTTGCTTCTTTTTAAACATCAGACAAACAAAATTAAAAATTCCTTTAGAATAGTCATTGAAAATGCAAATGAAAAATAGATTTGCTTCATATATCAGAAATGTTTGCAACTTGTCCTCATGAATTATACATATAAATGGCTAATCACTGCCATTATATTTTACAAGTAACTTTAAATAGCATCATCATGACTGGTGGTATGGGAACTAAAATAGCAGAGGGCTGAATTGGGATTCAGTGAACCCTCTCCTGTTGTACCTACATTTAGTTTTAAACATAAGCTTTTTAATTTTCATACTTAGGGAAAAGGTAGCTCTGCGGGAGATATTTCTTAGTCAAGACACATGTCTTACTGGTGCCTATATTAATGTGTTAATAGCAATAAATTTATTGAAGAGATAAAATATTCATTCCATATGATAGCATTCAATATGATACTCATTGTGTGAGTTAAAAATATAGTAAAATAGCTATCTTAGTTATTTTCTTAAAAGAGAAAAAAACATATTGTCAAATTATCATATTTTGATTCTGATGTTAGAACCAGATATATTTGTTAGTGTGGACTGTATTCCAAACATTTTGTGATAAAGTGATAGGAAAAATCACACCAGTTCTTCGCCTTTCCCTGTATCCATGGTGTTAAAAAATGAATTAATATCTTCTGCCAGCCAAGGTCATGCCTTAAGAGGCCTTACAAAGTCTGCTCTCTCTTAGACTTCTGCTGCTATCACAGAATAAGTGGACACAAATTTTCTGAATTATGAGAAACTTGGAGAAAAAAGCACTTCATTCCCAAACATGATCATCTTATGCATATTGTCTTCCAGAAACCAGAAAAAAACATCAAGCCACACCTAGCCAAGATCACTTAACAACCTAGTTGACCTGTGGATTTATAGAAATAATAAAAGGACATTGTTTTAAGCCCCAAGTATTGGGTTTATTATATATTATGATATTAAATAACAGATGGTACTTAAAATTCAAAACTGTTATTCAGGGAATTCCCTGGTGGTCCAGTGGTTAGGATTCCACACTTTGACTGCAGAGGGCCTGGATTCAGTCCCCTGTAAGGGAACTAAGATACTGCCAGCCATACAAGGCATGGCCAAAAATAAATAAATAAAAGTTTAAAACTATGTTATTTTTTCCAGCATCACTTAAATATTCTAAGAATATGAATGTTTGTTATCTTTAATCCCCCCTAAAAAATAACCACTGTAACAACTAATATTATAATTTCTAAAATTTTGGAAGAGGAGAGGGAGTATAAGTAATATACACCTCACATTTCATGAAAGGGAAAGTGTAGTCACTCAGTCATGTCCGACTCTTCGAGACCCCATGGATTGTAGCACACCAGGCTCCTCTATCTGTGGAATTCTCCAGGCAAGAATACTGGAGTGGATAGCCATTCCCTGTCTCCCACATTGCAGGCAGAATTTTTACCATCTCCATCACTAGAGAAGCCCTCACATTTCATAGGGACAACTAATAAATAAGGTCTCAAACTAAAAAATCACATAATGGTTACAGGCATATATTTCCTACAATAAGGAGTTTATTGCTGGAAGAAATGAAAAAAAAAAAAAAAAGCCAAACAAAAATGTTTAGGATATGAAAAAGAGAGATGAGGAGGAAGACATTTTTCATTTGTATAAGTCCTTATGTAGTATTTAATAATTTTATATGACCGTATGACTATAATACTTAACTGTTCACCTAGAAAGATCATTAATGCCACAAAGTTCTTAATGTTATGTTGTAAACATTAATATTATACCATGATATAATAAGGTATGTATATTCTGTTATGTGAAAAATCAGTTTAAAAACATATTCAAGTTTCATAAATGATATACATGATTTAAAATTATAGCCAATTATATAACATGAAGAATTATAGTTAATATCATAAAAGTTACTATGAATTATTAATGGTACTCACCAAATCCTTACTTAATGATGTGTCCTGCTTAAAACAAGAACATGAAATAAAAAAGTTAAAAAGATATGTAATTTGATATAATTTTTTTTCCCCTAGATTTGAGTTATAATTGAGAAAACACTGCAATGATTTTAAAGCATACAACTTGAGGATCTGATATGGATATATATGGTGAAATGATTCCCTCTTTGGTTAAATTTCTTCTTAAATATATTCTTCTTTTTATACTATAAAGGTAGTATTCTTAATTTCTCTTTGATTTTAATATAGAGACGCACAACTGATTTTTATATAGATTTTATATTCTGCAACTTTACTGAATGTGTTAATTAGTTCTGAGAGACTGAGCACAAACATCAGTTTTTCAGGGGAATCTAGGTTTTTCTATGTGTGACATCCATCGTATGAAAACATTTGATTTGGATGCCCTCTATTTTGTTTTCTCATCTGATTGCTCTGGAAATTGGCACTTCCAATTTTTTGTTGAATTAAATTGGTGAGAGTGAGCACCCTTGTCTTGTTCCTGATGTTAAAGGATGAACTTTCACCTCTTCATTTTCATAAATGAATTTAACTGTGGGCTGGTCATTTTATTTTGCTGTGATACATTCTATCTATACCTATTTGTTGATTTTTTTTTCACTAGTAAAGGATATTGAATTTTGTCAAATGCTACGTCTGCATCCATTGAGATAATATTATTTTTATCCTTAATTTTGTTAATGTAGCATATCACATTTATTGGTTTGCATATGTTGAACCATTCTGTATCTCAGATATAAATCTCACTTGATCAGTGTATGATTCTTTAATGTATAGTTGACTTCAGTCTGCTAATATTTCAGTAAAGATTTTTGCATCTATGTTCATTTGGAATATTGGTCTGCAACTTTCTTTTCCTATAGTGTCTTTATCTGGTTTTGGTATCTGGGCAATTCTGCCTCATAAAATGAGTTTGGAAGTATTTCCTCCTCTCTAACAGCTTAAGAGAGACTGGTATTTTTCTTTCAATGTTTGGTAGAATTCACCAGTGAAGCCATTAGATCCTGTATATTTTTTGTAGTTGTCAGATTTCAATGACTAACTCTACATCCTTATTAATTATTGGAATTACTTCAAATTTACTATTTTTTTTCATGATTCAGGTTTTATCGGTTGTATGTTTCTAAGAATTTGTCTGTTTATTATAGTTCAGCTGGGAAAGGATGCAGTCAAAAGTCTTCCAAGGAGAAAATGGGCAATGAGCCTTTGGCCTGTTCCTTCTGTGTTGAGCCCAGCAGTGAGGTGATAACTGTGGGGAGCAGTCATGTGCTTGTTGAAAACTTCCCTCTTTGATTAATGTGGTCCCAGGACTCCTCAATATTCCCCATCAACTCAGCCCTCAGGTGGCAGCCATAAAAGCTGGGGCACTGGATGTGTGATCCAAACCCTTCACTCCTCAAGGAGGGGCTGGGGTTAGGAGGTGCCTCCCTGATTATACTGCACTGTCCTGGAGGTGGGATGAAGCACTGGATTTATGGTAAAGCAGAACTTGGATTTATTGTTGGAGTGAGTCAAGGGGAGAAAGTGACAGGGAGGTGGTTTCAGTTAGAGCCCAGAGGCCCAATCTGGGGATATCAGTTGAGAAAATACACAGTCACATCCCTTTCAAAAAAAACTGGGCACAGGATGTCTCTGCCTGATAGCTCTGTGCCAAGCCCTGGAAGAGTCGCAGGAGGTGTTCAGTGCCCTTTTAAAAACTGCATCATTGCTTACTGCAGTCCCGAGGGACTCCTGAATGCTAAACCCCTTCAGCTCTTCAAGCTGGGAGATGTGGGAGCCAGGGCCTCGGGTGACAGCCGTAAAAGCTGGATAACTGGAT
The DNA here is from genome assembly GCF_032405125.1 of Capricornis sumatraensis. NCBI lineage: Eukaryota > Metazoa > Chordata > Mammalia > Artiodactyla > Bovidae > Capricornis > Capricornis sumatraensis. The sequence continues at coordinate 24,883,229 of NC_091082.1, read as the reverse complement.
GTGTGGTCCAAACTCTTCACTCCTTAGGGAAAAGCTGGGGGTAGGAAGTTCCCTTCTGATTATACAGTGCTGTCCTGGAGGTGGGGTTTATGGTGAATATATCTCAACCTTTCCTATCTGGTTCAACATAAGAATTTTCTCATTTTCCTAATCTGTAGGAGCCATTCTACTACTTTCTCTCTTTCTCCCTTTTCTTTTTTTATTTTTTTTTCAGAAGGAATTGTATGACTCTAGCAGGCAGAGAGAATATAGAAACTTATTCTTCCATCTGGCTAGGATGTAAAGTTTTAAATAAATATATTTTTTCTTAGCTTTTGATATCTTGAAATGCCTTTTTCCATAGCCCCTGAACTTGCAATTCATTTTGCCCTCTATTTTCAAAACCCTTTTAATCTAACACTATAATTATAGCAACATGGGGTAAAAATTCTGAAGATAACTTGGTCATGATTTCCATATTATATTCTAAGTACAAGAGGCATTCCCATAAGTAGAAAAAGAGTATCACAATCTGGTGGTTAATGTCTGTGGCATTATACTGTTTTATCAGTAAGACTGCTGATTTCTTTCATCCATTTAAAATATCTCTTTTTGAATCCCCAGCAGTCACAAAATATGTGATAGTTTTATCACTCACAGTACTAGATATGCATTTAGAATGTAATCCCAGAAGAGTTAACATGTCAATGTGACTTTTATACAAAGATAGTTTAACTCTTGATATCATTCATGAGTTCAGTTCAGTTTAATATTCTCTATTTATTTATTTATAGCAGGTACTTTTTAGTATCTGACCTACTACTATATGTACATTTATTATTGGTTGTCCTTCCCAGCAGAATAAATGCTAGATGAAGGCAAGGACTTTTTATCTTTTATTCCTTGTCTCCTCTATAATATGTGGACATATGACTTGCAACTACAGTAAATAATTGTTGAAAGAATGTATGAAACCAATTCAGTGAAAGCTAGACCATTTTCAGATACTAATAGAAAAAGATATTGTGTCTACTCTCAAGCATTTAAATTTGATTTAAAAATCAAATGTTAGAGGAAGTGTTTAATAAAACATCTAAACTGTAATGTGCTAAATATAAGGAAAATATAAACAAAAAGTTTTAGAAAGAAATAATAAATTTTTAATGAAAAGTAATTAAAATTTGGGCTACCCTGGTGGCTCAGATGGTAAAGAATCTGCCTGTAATGCAGGAGACTTGGGCTCAGTCCCTGGGTTGCGAAGATCCCCTAAAGAAGGGAATGGCAACTCACTCCAGTATTCTTGCCCAGAAAATTCCATGGACAGAGGAGCCTGGTGTGCTACAGTCCATGGGGTCACCAAGAGTTGTACATGACTGAACAACTAACATATTACACTACTAACTAAATTTTGAGATCCATTCTGAAGAATATAATGACATGTGAAATAGAACTAAAGACTGAAATAATAGTAAAATAAATATGTGTTTTTTAAGACAGCATGACATGCTAAAAAATGATAATTTTAACATATAATAAAGATATTTAATAGCATTAATACTGGACAGAATGACTGAAACCAAATTAAATAAAAATTTGAATGTTTTCCTGAGATTCTTCATACTTTATCATGAGAGAAGAAATGTTATTGGAGCTCTGTGAACAGTAGTATATCTTGGTCAAGGCTGTTTTAGCAAACAAGTTCTGTCGGCAGCACAATGCATGGATTTGAAGCTGAGGAAGTTACCAACAGGGATACTGGTCTGGAAATGATTGCCTAGTGTAAGGGAAAGATAATGAGAACTGAAATTAGAATAGAGACAGGTGGAATGGAAATAAAGAAACACTTTGGAAGTGAGATCAAGAAGAGAATATAGGCTAATTTGATATATTTGGTAAGAGAGGAGGAGGACTGACAAATACCTCCAAAGCCCTTGACAGCAGTGGAGATGGTAAAGCTATAAATTTAGATTATGAACCTAGGGAAAGCAAATCTAAGAATGCTGAAATTATTCTTCCTATACATGCATATGAAGAGGATATATAGTTTCCCTCTTTCCAAAATCTTAAGTAAGAAGCCCCTCGTTTTCCATTCAAACCCTTCTAATTCAAATCAATTTTCGGTGTCATTTTCACTAATCTGCAATTACACTTTTGTTTATATTCATTCTTGTCCTATTAACTTTCCTAAGTGTGAAAGGCATTCCAGCATTTGCAGTCTTTTGCAGTCTATCATAAAATAACTTTGTATTCCTATCAATAAACTTTTTGATTAAACACACATTCAGTCACCAAACACTTCCTGATCAGGAACTGCGTGCAAGTAACAGTGCTACATTCTGGGGGTAAAAAGATGAATAAGGCAAAGAAGAGTCAGACTTCAAAGAGTTCATGGCCTCTTCCAAGAACTAAGGGAGGAAATTTATTTTAATAATGGGGCTTACCAACTGTGGTCACAGATGTGCTCTGCATTTTTGCTTCTACCTATCAAACTAACGACTTAATGCCTAAGACCTAATGTCTTCTTTATCCCTTCTCTAATTACTCTGTCTCACAGTGGTTTCTCTCAGGTCTGGACATAAACATTCTTATCTGTATCATTCTACTAGACATTGTAATTTGCAATTATTATTGAGATAATTGTAGATTCACATGTAGCCGCAAGAAACAATACAGAAAGACTCCTTGTACATTTTGTACCCCAAAAAGAGCACCGTGCAAAACTATAGTATAATTCCTCAACAAGGGTATTGGAATTGATGCAATTTACCAATTGTTTTCAGAATTACCCAGATTTACTTACACTCATTTTTTTTTTCTCTGTGTGTAGTAAGTTCTATATAATTTCATCACCTGAGTGGGTTTATGTAGCCCATGCCAGTCAAGATACTGAACAGACCCAATATGACAACAATCCCTGTTTTGCCTTTTTAGAACTATCCCTACCAGTCTAATACCTGCTTGACTACGATCCCCAACCACCAGCAACCACTAAATGCTCCTCCATTTCCAAAATGTTTTCATTTTGAAAATGCTTCATAAATGGAATCACACAGTAGGTAGCCTTTGGTGGTTGACTTTTTTTTTTTCACTCGACATCAGCCCCTGGAGATTCATCTAAGTGGTTATATGTAACAATAGTTCATTCCTTTTTATTGCTGACAAATATTCCATAGTTTGGATCCACCAGTTTGTTTATCATCCACCTGCTGAACTGCTGAACAAATAAAGCTGCTGCATGTTCTGGTATAGGTTTCTCTTTGAACATAAGTTTTCATTTCTTTGGGACGAATGCTCAGAAACCCATTTGCTGGATAAGATGATGATTGCCTGTTCAGTTTTGTAAGAAAATACCAAACTGCTTTCCAGGGCAGCTGTACCATTTTACATTCCCACAAGCAATATATGAGTGATTCAGTTTTTCTCCGTACTTCCTATAATTTGGTGGTGCCACACTATTTTATTTTAGTTAGTTAGTTAGTTCAGTTGCTCAGTCATGTCCGACTCTTTGTGACCCCATGAATCGCAGCACGCCAGGCCTCCATGTCCATTACCAACTCCCAGAGATCACTCAGACTCACATCCATCAAGTTTGTGATGCCATCCAGCCATATCATCCTCTGTTGTCCCCTTCTCTTCCTGCCCCAATCCCTCCCAGCAGCAGAGTCTTTTCCAATAAGTCAACTCTTTGCATGAGGTGGCCAAAGTACTGGAGTTTCAGCTTTAGCATCATTCCTTCCAAAGAAATCCCAGGGATGATCTCCTTCAGAATGGACTGGTTGGATCTCTTTGGAGTCCAAGGGACTCTCAAGAGTCTTCTCCAACACCACACCTAAATCTTTATATCACATTTCTTGCATAGGTGAAGTAACTTCAAATAACTTCACTAGTTAATCTGATTTTGGTGGATGCTCTAATGTGTCACACGGATCCTATAAAAATAAGACCAGGTGTTGGGGAAGTATAGGTGAAAGCTTGGGCAGAAATCCTTGTCATCCTCAGGGGTCCTCAGTAGCAAAGTCTGCACAAGGACAGACCACATCTAATGACTGACTGATAAAGGATTGGGATAATTTTTCCATCGAGCCCCCTTGGGACAACACTGAAGGACCATGCTAGTTCCAAATCTCCATTTCCACTTTTATGTCTCTCATGTACAAAAACAGTGCCTGACCAGTGAAGGGAAACATGTATCTACTGAATGATGCAATCAATTTCTCATATAGTTTTGCAAGTCATTATTGCGCTTATATATTGGAGAAGGACATGGCAACCCACTCCAGTATTCTTGCCTGGAAAATCCCGGGGACAGAGGAGCCTGGTGGGCTGCCGTCTCTGGGGCCACACAGAGTCGGACACGACTGATGTGACGTAGCAGCAGCAGCATTGCACTTATATATATTGAGAATTGAGATTCGTTGTTTTATTAATCATAGAATTTAAAGTGTAAAACATTCAGTGCTATTTTAGATGCCTTATTTTTACTGACATTTTCAGTCCAGATTTGAACTGCAAGTTGACAGTAGAATGAGACAGTGAAGCAAGACTATTCTCTAGAAACATTATGCAATTTGTTTTCTTATTTCTGTTACGTAACATAAATACTCTCCAAAATAGAACTATTAATTCGTAAAATGAAAAACTAAGATGGTAGTAGACTTCATGTGTTGTTGCTTCAGTTATTTTTCAAATAACTGAATTTGTTAGTTTTCCTTTCCTTAAAAGTATCTGCTGAGCAGAAACTGCTGAGCAGAAAGTTCTTATAACATTTGGTCTCTCTGTTTTGCAAGGGCTATCCAAAGACTATCACATATTTGTAGATAAACAGAGATTTAGACAATTTTAGCCATTTTAATAAATGAATAAATTTTGTAATTTTTAGTATCAGTATTGACATTTATTACTGACCTCTTCTGTTTAACTTTGGAAGGATGGAAGTTTTAATTTGCCAAATCATTATGGCTAATTTCACTATAGCTTTACTCTTGAGAACAAATTAAACTCTCTAATGAAGAAAAATTTAGGAAATGTTTTGTACATTTCTGTCTTCAGAAAGTTTATTTCTATAATTGCTCCTTTGAGAGTTCACTACAATTTTTATGTATAAATGAGTTAAGTGTTAGTCACTCAGTCGTGTCAGACTCTTTGTGACCCCGTGGACTGTAGCCTGCCAGGGTCTTCTGTCCATGGGATTCTCCAGGCAAGAATACTGTAGTGGGTTGCCATTTCCTTCTACAGGGGATCTTCCTGACCCAGGTGTCCTGCATTGCTGGCAGATTCCTTACCCTCTGAGCCACCAGAGGAGGCCAATGAATGGTTTAGGGTTAAAAAAGGAATGTGTTTTCTCTTTGTTCTGTATTATTTAATTCAAAATAGAGATGCTTTTCAATTCCATTTATTTTTCTTGGTGTGATAGTAGGTTATGCATGGAAACATATCAGTTTTGAAGGAACTGAAGTTCAGTATCTTACTAAATTGCAGTTTGGTAATTTCATTTATTTGAAATGCTCACAGTGGGAATATACTTAAGTATTATAAAAGCTGAGAACCAGGTACTTTGGTACTAAGAATCATCCTAAGGACATGTGGATAAGCTGTAAAACCTCTTGTTAACAAGAGGCCAGAGGCAGTCATAGGTGTGAAGGCAGCTCAAAATATCCTTGAAACTGACTGAGCGGACCCATGCAGAGTTTTTCATATATGTACATTTATTCCAGGTGAATTTAATCTCCAGATTTGATTTTAAAGCTTTGAAATATTTAAAAACCATTTTTATTTCACCTTTTATTCTAAGATCAATTTTTGCATATTCATGATATAAAGTTAATTTTCAGAAATAGATTTCCATTAGTAGTGCACAAGAAAAATAGAACTGAGTTGTTAGTTTCTAAGAAATAGCTTCCATGTTGTCAACACATATCTGACATACCAGATTTCTAGCAAAATTTTAAGACTAAAAAAGGAAATCCAAGTACATTTTGTCATTCATGTACTGATGGTGATCATAATGTGTTTTTAGAGGAAAGTGTTATTTTACTCATGTAAATCAAGGAGAAAAATATAAGTTTAAACTAATACTTATATATGAATGCAAAGTTCTTAAAGACAATTTTAAAACAAGTATCATGAGCAATTGAACAAATATTACATTCTCATGAGTTCTAATATTTTCATCATGCAATAAAATAAAATACTATCTGAATGTAATTATAGGTAATCAAAGTGACTATGCTGATATCCTTGTAGCAGTACCTCATGGCTTTTGACTGTGCATTAAATTAGTGACACATTTCAAATTATAAATAATAGAGAGACTTCATGAATCCTGTGAACCTCAATGGGATATTTGTGTAAAGGTTGCTAGTAGCATATGGATGTTATTTAAGTGCTGAGATACTGGTATTAGGAAATCCTAAGATCTATTTGACTATCTAGGAATATTTGTCATACACTGCTTTCCAAAACAAGTCAGGAATTTTATTTATTTTTTAATTAGTTGTTTATGATTTTTTCATTTATTTTTGTTCTTTTGATAGCTATTATTTGTATATAGCTCAAATTTAAAAGATGTGGTAAAATATGTGATAAAAAAATTCTCTCTCCTTTTCTGTTAGATTTTTTCATTTCTACCCTTCCTTTCTATTTCCTAGTTTTAATACAGCTTAATATTGTTAATATATTATTATTTAATTTATGCATTTAGATAATATATATTTTATTCCAGGTAGTAAAATTTTGGAAATCAGCACACTTAAAATATCTCACATATCTCTTCTGTATTTCTTCATTATTTGTTCTCATAAAAGTCACATTATGTTCTGTAAGCATAACACATCCTTTTCTTTTAGTCCTATTCATTGAAACAGTTAAATAGACTTAATATCCCTTGGCTGTTCATTTGTCATTTTTTTTCTTGGCAGATGATATGTGTTCTCTGAGAATTTCTTCAAAATGAACTTAGAGTTCAAATGAACTTACTAGGAAGTCTGGTTTCTTGTAAGTCAAAAAATATAGCTCCCTTGTCCCTGTTTCATTCATGTTTGAATAGTGGTTTGGCTAGCTCTAAAATTATTAGGTCACACTTTCTTTCCTTGAAGATCGTACAGGTGAATTTTTATGATCATTATAACATCGAGTATTGCTGTGGAGAAGCTGAAGGTCAGCCTATTGTTTCACCTTATAGATGAATTAAATCTTTTTTCCTGTCTGCCCAAAGCATTCATATCTATATAAAATTGGAAATTCAGTTAACTTAAAGGCTTTATTTTACAGTGGATACTGTTAGGTCAGCTTCTCCTAAGATATAGTATTCTCTTTAATGAAGTAAATTCATATGTTCTTTGACATCTGTAAAGTTTTTCTTACATTGAATTTATAAACATTTCCCCCTTGTTCCACTATCTTATTTGGACCCTTTGGAGGGAGGTGCTGGTTGAGCATATTAGATGATGTTTGAGAAACTACTGCTTGTTTTCAGTTTCTCTGTATATTGTTTATTCATACTTTATTTTGTTCACTTTTTAAAGTCATCCTCTGCTTTTTCTTACTGTGATTTCAGCAATAATACATTTTTGCTTCTTCCAATTTAGCCTTTATTTTTATGAGACTTTTAATTTTTCTGTTTTATTTGCTTTTCACCATTTCATCTCTGAAGAAATGTTTAATGCTCTTGCATTATTAACGTGACTGTTTCAGTAGTGTTATAATTAACTGTGATTTTTTTGGTGATGATTTGTATCTGACCTACAGCAACATTTTTATGGTATTTTTCTGATGTTACGTTTTCTCTCCTTTCTTTCTTCATTCCTTGTCCTATGCACGTTAATTACTTTCTATAAGTCTGTTCTTGTTTCTTTTGAATTATTTCTCTTCTCTGAACCAGACAACTCTTTGTTGGGGTTTGGGGGTGGGAATTCAGACTCATTTTCCCAGGGTTCCCAGACTTTCCCTTTTAGGATTTTTTGTATGTGAGTGAGGTCTCCCCAAGCAGTCAAGAGTGACATCATAGGACTCCTCTTGGCCCTGAGCAGACCACCCCTCCCTTCTGCCAGAGGTTGTTCCTGTCCAGACAGGTAAACAGCCCATTTTCACTCCTGTCTATCAAGCTATCAACCCATCAAAATCTCACAGCCAGGAATTTGCACTTTATTTCAATAGCTTGCTTTCCATTTCAGGGTGTACTACTTACTTGTTGAAGTGTACTTTGTAAGCTTTTTCAAAATCTGTGATAATGGATGTGATAATCTACATTTTCCTGAACTTACTTGACCTTCAGGAGCTGTTGGAAATAACCACGCCTTCTCTTCTGGGATTCTGAGTTTTAAGTATCTATTGATTCCTTCAAAATTGACAATTGTGTTTCTCACTTTTTTGTTTTCTTTCCAGTGATATCCAAGAGAAGAAGAAAACAATTTTAAAATGGATGTGTACATATTGATGTATTTAAAATAAAATGGCTTTCCATTAAACAAAATTAGCAGGAGTATAATACATTATGTAATTAGGAATATCAACAACAACAGAAATAAATAAATAGGATGTTTTCCCAGCTATTTAGGAGCAAGAAATTAGTTGTATTGGTTGCAATAGTCTTTGTCAGAATTTTATCAGGCACAAGGACTGACATCAAAATTGGTTTTCTTCAGCTGTCCAGTCTTCTCGGACTCTGTGACCCCATGGACTGTAGCATGCCAGGCTTCCCTGTCCCTCACCATCTCCCAAAGTGTGCCCAAATTCATCAAAATAATGTATTTATAAATCTAGAATTGACCTAAATTATATAGATTTTATCACAATGAAGCTCAGCTGTTTCTTCTCTTTATTTCTCCTATTCTAAATCATTTTAGGTAATGCATCTTTGTTATGATTTAATTCTTCCAGCTCTTCTGATTGACATAATGACAAAAAAACAGTTCAATAACCTAGAATGAAACTTTGTTACTTCTTTAGTTTATAGCTGAACACACACACGTCATCTGAAGAATAACCCACAATCTAAAAGTTGTGAGTTATGTTTGACCCTGGGATCTTACTGAGGACTGTAGCACAGGTGGCAGCCTTTTAGATCGCTCTGAAAAACTGCTCTGGAGAGGGGAGGGAGGAGCCAGGACATAGGACATTTTTGCTTGGAAAAAGCAGGTGATAAAACATCACAACGTGACTGCTAATCACAAAGAACAAACACTTCCCTTTAGTGTTTTCAGTGCTTTTCTGCATATGGGAGGATGTGGAGATCTGGGTTCACTGAAATGGCCCCTTTGATATGCATCTTCACTACCCTAGCCAGTATCCAGAGCACAGAATGTTTCCTGTTTTTTTCCCATCCTGTCAGGGTGCGCTGTCCCAGGCAGCTACAGAGGCTGACGGCTTGAGCCTTATAAAACTGAGATGGTGGGCAACATTTTTCATCTACAGGAAGGGCAAGCAACATTCCCTATCCACACACATGTACCACACTTACATAAAATTCACAGTTTCTCTAGGTGACAACAGCCTCTTATTTATTTCCCCCCAACCAGGTTCCATTGGGCACATACATTTTCCACCGATCTCCTTCCTTCCTCCATTTAATCCAACTACGTTGTAGGTCAGTGTCAAATCTACGTGTTTTACCTACAAAAATAAAATGAGAATCCAATATAAAGATATAGATGAATTTGTTAAATTTATTTTACTTGCTGCAGAATCTTCTTTCAACGGTTGCCCAAATGAGATTTTATTATACCACTTGGGCAACTGTATGATTTGATATAACATTTCAGACTTTCTTTTAATTTACTGATTTGGAATTCTCATTTTGTTGCTTTTGTTGTTAGTTTTGATTCTGGGAGAATGATGATTCTTTAGAAAAAATGAATCAGTAAATGCTTTATGAATTCATCAGCGAATCCCAGCTGTGATATTGTTTTTATATTATGCTAGAAAAAAATGATAGTTCAACCCCACATTCCTTTCATGGATCTGTTACCGTGGGTGTCACTCTATGGGTTTCCAGAAAATATATATATTCACATTTGAGAAAAAGATCTTTTTCAAAATATAGAATATTTTAGAATGGTTTTGATAATAGTTTTAAGGTTTTGTCATTTCACAAAATGGGCCCGGCAAAGCAAGGGACAAGACTTGAAGATTTCTAACTTTAAAGAATGCCTCCAGCTTTCTTTTAGGAAAAATATAAAGAACGATTGCAGTGCTGCTTCTGAATCACATATGCTCAAGATGAAGTTACATACATCTAAGACATAAGCAGACTGAAGAATGGTGACCAGAGTGAAATGTAGGAACATGGAGTAATTGGAAGAAAAATCTATTTGGAAAGGATAACCTGACTAAACATTATTTCTTAACCAAAGGAGAAAAAAAATATCACAATCAAAGAATAAAATAATAGGGCAAAAACTTATGGAAAAAATTACCAGCTATGAAGTAAATGAAAAGAAATCAAACTTGAAGATTAAACAAATCTATTCCATTCTTTTTTGTGAAACACACTGCAGCAAATTGTTCAGGCCATTTAAAGCGGTTGGCATATTAATAGAATGTGAGTACAATTTTGTATTATGGATTTATCAAAATTAGTCTTGAACATATGAGCTTTTAGCAGTTAGAATTTAATTCCAAAGGCGTAAAAACTTTAAGTAGATAACTTTCATATTTGAATGAGAAATGCTTGTATTTTAAGACATTGGGCTAACATAAGAGTGTGTTAGCAAGGGTAGGCTGTTGTGATGAAACAAAGAGAGTCAAAATATATAATGATTCCCACACAATTGTTTTTTTTTTTTTTTTTGCTCATATACCAGTTCAGGTCAGTGTCCTACAGGTCAGATTTTGATATTGTAAGGAGAATATCAGTTGTCACCCTGCTGAGCTTGCAGAGGGTCGGAATTGTGAAGGGAACCTATCAGAATAATTGTGACTCAGAAGATGTAAAACACAATTAAATCTTTCTACAAAAAGTAACAGAGGACAGTCATCCTTGACTCCATGCTGACTGAAGTCCTGTCATAAAGCAGATGCATGAGTTATCTTGGAAACAGAGTATAAAAGGGCATGTTAAGCCCAATGATTATGTGAGAGAAAAGAGTTTTTAAATGTCTTAAAAATCCAGTGCTTATAATGAATGTATCATCTATTTTTATTTTAAAAATTAGGCTCTTTAAACAGAGCATTTGAACACCTCTTTTTGAGTTGTGGAATTTTAACAAGATGTTTTCAAAAGAGGAGTCATTTCTCTCCATTAATCCTTGCTTCTACTGGAATGAAGCTTACAAAGGTCAGAAGCAGATGGAGCCTTCATACCCCTCCTTTTGCTGCCATACCTATGGAGCAGCAGGGTCCTCCAAACGAAAGGGCAGGAGTGATGTTCCCTATAATGAATAGTGCTATTTTGTTACTTGACCTTCAAGACAGCCTGAAAATTTCAAGTCAGAGATCAGTGTGGAAAAGCAAATTGATGAGCAGGAACACTGTAATCTTAGCTGATAACTCTTTAAAAGGTAACCAAAGCTATTTCTTTGCTCCCTAGATAACGGTAAACTTTTCAAAGAACTTTCAAAAAAAAAAAAAACTCTGGCGGAGCATGAGGGAAGTGAATATTTTGAATGGCCTTTTCAAAACCATGAGTTATGTTTAGAATATTGAGGCCACCTTTCCTCACAAATAGTTATTCAAAATGGTGACTATACCCCAAATTAGAAATGACAGGAAATATATAACTGTTGGTAAATAAAAGCTTTGAGAACTTGGAGGAATTTCCAAGAAACATTTACAAAGAAAAAAAATATCATAAAGGGTGAAAGAATAACAGAAAACCATGTAAGAAAACACCTAAATTAGATCTTAGTGGAATTTGGAGTGGGGTTATAGGGCACATCATCAGATATAAATACGAGAAAAACACTAACTTGTAAGAAAAAAAGAAAGCAAAGAAACTGCAAGAATCTTTTCTGAAATTTTGGAAAATATAAGAATCAGAATCAGAAGTTTTTTTAAATGTATTAGCAACATGTTTTATTTTTATAATTTCTACTGACCTAAATTCCTTAAAGTGTATATGTGTGTGGAAATATGAAAATAAATGAAAATGGGATATTTCTAACATGGAAAAAGACAATCATTATGCATAACTTTCTGTAGCACTTTAAAATTTACTCCAAAATTATGACAGTTATATTCATATATATCATAAAAGTGAAAATACTAAAGCAAGTGTTTGTATATAGTTTTATACCAATGAAAATAATTGTTTTCATTTAGTCCCTTCTAGTTTCTCTGTAATTCAAATCAGCTCCTGGATGCCTGGGGAAAGAAGGAATGACACTGTTGAAGATGGAAGCTGTGTTAGTCCACATGGCGTTTTCCCAGCACATTTATGTTTCCTGCTCTTGAGTAAAACAACTAAAGATACAGAACACTAAACGAGCCAGCCTCAGCAAGCCCTGTGACAACTCAATGCCAGTTTTATCTCAGGGTCTTCCTTTTGCTTTAGTTTGGTCACATGTTCTGTCCATGCAGTGCTAATTGCATTGTTCTCCCCGGTATTTGCACATCTCATCCTTGTTTTCATAAATTGGTAACTCCATATCTTATATATCATTTAGACAAGTGGCTTCCACTTTTCTTAAAAATCGAAGAATATCTGATTGTATAATTTTAATAGTTTTGGGTATACAGCATAGTAATTCAGTTTTTTTGCAGATTATATTCCATTATAAGTTATTACAAGATATTGGGTATAATTTCCTGGGCTATACAGTAAATCCTTGTTACTTATCTCCTTTATATATAGTAGTTTGTATCTATTAATCCTGTAACCCTAATTCAAACCTATCCCCCTCCCATCTCCCCTTTGGTAAACTATAAGCACTGAAGAATTGAGGCTTTTGAACTGTGGTGTTGGAGAAGACTCTTGAGAGTCCCTTGGACAGCAAAGGGATCCAACCAGTCCATCCTAAAGGAAATCAGTCCTGAATATTCATTGGAAGGACTGATGCTGAAGCAGAAACTCCAATAATTTGGCCACCTGGTGTGAAGAACTGACTCATTTAAAAAGGTCCTGATGCTGGGGAAGATTGAAGGCAGAAGGAGAAGGGACGACAGAGGATGAGATGTTTGGATGGCATCACTGTCTCAATGGACGTGAGTTTGAGTAAACTCCGGGAGTTGGTGATGGACAGGGAGGCCTGGCGTGCAGCAGTTCATGGGGTCACAAAGAGTCAGACACGACTGACTGACTGAACTGAACTGAACTGAAGATTATTTTCTATGAGTCCGTTTCTATTTTGTATATATATTAATTTGTACTATTTTTCAGATTCAACATATGAGTGATATAGTAACTGGGGTTCTCTCTTTGTCTTATATCACTAAGCATAATATTCTCTAGGTCCATCCATTGCATACTGCAAGTGGCAGTATTTCATTGTTTTTTAAGGGTGAGTAATAGTCCATTGTGTGAGTGTGTATGTACACACATACGTCACATCTTAATCCATTTGTCTGTTGATTGGCCTTTGGGTTGCTTCCATGTCTTTGCTCTTGTAAATAGTACTGCCATGAACATTGAGGTACATGTATCTTTTTGAATTAATGTTTTCATTTTTTTCTAGATATATACCCACCCATGAGTGGAAGATCCCCTGGAGGAAGAAATAGCAATCGACTCTAGTTATTCTTGCCTGGAGAATCCCATGGACAGTGGAGCCTGGTGGGCTGCAGTCCACAGGGTCGCCACAGAGTTGAACATGGCTGAAGTGACTTAGCAGGAACTGCTGGATCATATAGTAGTTCTATCACCCTTTTCCAACAACACAAGAGAAGACTCTACACAAGGACATCACCAGATGGTCAACACTGAAATCGGATTGATTGTATTCTTTGTAGCCAAAAATGGAGAAGCCCTATACAGTCAACAAAAACAAGACCGGGAGCTGACTGTGGCTCAGATCATGAACTCCTTTTTGCCAAATTCAGACTTAAATTGAAGAAAGTAGGGAAAACCACTAGACCATTCAGGGATGACCTAAATCATATCCCTTATGATTATACAGTGGAAGTGAGAAATAGATTTAACAGCCTAGATCTGATAGATAGAGAGTGCCTAATGAACTATGGACTGAGGTTCATGACATTGTACAAGAGACAGGGATCAAGACCATCCTCATGGAAAAGAAATGTAAAAAAGTAAAATGGCTGTCTGGGGAGGCCTTACAAATAACTGTGAAAAGAAGAGAGGTGAAAAGCAGAGGAGAAAAGGAAAGATATAAGCATGTGAATGCAGAGTTCCAAAGAATAGCAAGAAAAGATAAGAAAGCCTACCTGAGTGATCAGTGCAAAGAAATAGAGGAAAACAACAGAATGGGAAAGACTAGAGATCTCTTCAAGAAAATTTGAGATATCAAGGGAACATTTCATTCAAAGATGGGCTCGATAAAGGACAGAAGTGGTATGGACCTAACAGAAGCAGAAGATATTAAGAGGTGGCAAGAATACATAGAAGAACTGTACAAAAAAGATCTTCACGACCAAGATAATCACGATGGTATGATCACTCACCTAGAGCCAGACATCCTGGAATGTGAAGTCAAGTGGCCCTTAGAAAGTGTCACTAGGAACAAAACTAGTGGAGGTGATGGAATTCCAGTTGAGCTATTTCAAATCCTGAAAGATGATGCTGTCAAAGTACTGCACTCAATACGCCAGCAAATTTGGAAAACTCAGCAGTGGCCACAGGGCTGGAAAAGGTCAGTTTTCATTTCAACCCCAAAGAAAAGCAATGCCAAAGAATGCTCAAACTACTGCACAATTGTAGTCATCTCACATGCTAGTAAAGTAACGCTCAAAATTCTCCAAGCCAGGCTTCAGCAGTACGTGAACCATGAACTTTCAGATGTTCAAGCTGGTTTTAAAATGGCAGAGGAACCAGAGATCAAATTGCCAACATCTGCTGGATCATGGAAAAAGCAAGAGAGTTCCAGAAAAACATCTATTTCTGCTTTATTGAATATGCCAAAGCCTTTTACTGTGTAGATCACAATAAACTATGGAAAATTCTGAAAGAGAAGGGAATCCCAGACCACCTGACCTGCCTCCTGAGAAACCTATATGCAGGAAAGGAAGCAACAGTTAGAACTGGACATGGAACAACAGACTTGTTCTAAAAAGGAAAAGGAGTAAGTCAAGGCTGTATAGTCACTCTGCTTATTTAACTTATTTTCAGAGTACATCATGAGAAACCCTGGGCTGGAAGAAGCACAAGCTGGAATCCAGATTGCCGGGAGAAATATCAAGAACCTCAGATATTCAGATGACACCACCCTTAAGGCAGAAAGTGAAGAGGAACTAAAAAGCCTCTTGATGAAAGTGAAAGAGGAGAGTGAAAAAGTTGGCTTAAAGCTCTACATTCAGAAAACGAAGATCATGGCATCTGGTCCCATCACTCCATGGGAAATAGATGGGGAAACAGTGGAAACAGCATCAGAGTTTATCTTTTTGGGCTCCAAAATCACTGCAGATGGTGACTGCAGCCATGAAGTTAAAAGACACTTACTCTTTGGAAGGAAAGCTATGACCAACCTAGAGAGCATATTGAAAAGCAGAGACATTACTTTGCCAACAAATGTCCATGTAGTCAAGGCTATGGTTTTTCCAGTAGTCATGTATGGATGTGAGAGTTGGACTGTGAAGAAAGCTGAGTGCTGAAGAATTGATGCTTTTGAAGTGTGGTGTTGGAGAAGACTCTTGAGAGCTCCTTGGACTGCAAGGAGATCCAACCAGTCCATTCTAAAGGAGATCAACCCTGGTATTTCTTTGGAAGGAATGATGCTAAAGCTGAAGCTCCAGTACTTTGGCCACCTCATGCCAAGAGCTGACTCACTGGAAAAGACTCTGATGCTGGGAGGGATTGGGGGCAGGAGGAGACGGGGACGACCAAAGATGAGATGGCTGGGTGGCATCACTGACTCAATGGATGTGAGTCTTAGTGAATTCCAGGAGTTGGTGATGGACAGGGAGGCCTGGCGTGCTTTGATTCATGGGGTGGCAAAGATTCGGACACGACTGAGCAATTGAACTGAACTAAATTGAAGGAAACTCCATACTGTTTTCCACAGTGGCTGCACCGATTTACATACCCACCAAAAGTATGTGAGGTTTGTATTTTCTTCACATCCTCACTGATCATTTTTGTAGACTTTTTGATAGCCATTCTGACATGTATGAAGTGATATTTTATTGTGATTTTGATTTTCAATTCTCTAAGAATTAGTGAGGTTGAGCATTTTTTGATGTGCCTCTTAGCCATCTCTGTGGTTTCTTTTGAAAAATGTCTGTTAAAGAGTCTGCTGATTTTTGATTGGATAGCTTATTTTCTTAATATTGAGTTGTATGAGCTGTTTGTATATTTTTGCGATTAATCCCTGGTTTGCTGCATCATTTTCAAAAGTTTTCTTCCATTTTGTCAGCTACCTTTTCATTTTGTGGATTGTTTTCTTCACTGTAGTTCCAACTTTTTAAACTAGTAAAGCTGTGTATTAAGTCTGATATTTTGTTATATTTTAGGAATTCAACATATTATTGCTGCATTAGTTCTTTTATTATTTTTTCAGGATAATTAAAGCATTAATGTTCTTCTTGCAAAGTTTCTTAGGACTTTAGTTGGCCAGCCTCAATTCTGTTTCTCCAAATCTGTTTCTTCTGTTTTGATTTGCATGTTTGCTCATGCTATTTTATTCAAAAATACATATATGGCATTATGGAAGCAATTAGGACTCAAAAGGGGTACTTTAATTGATGCATAATACAAATTATTGATTATGGCTCTTATTATATTTGTTAACATATGAAACAGTACATCAAACATCATTAGAAGAAAACATATCAAATATGAAACTAAGGACTATTTCTTTAAGAAAACATATAAAATATGAAACTGAGGACTATTTCTTTTCTGTTATCTTTTTATGATTGTTTAATATAACTCTTAATGTTCAAATTCTGGCTTATACATGAACCAAAAAGTTTGTAACATTGAAGCCTACTCAAGTTAAAAATTATAGTTTCAAACTATATTTATACAGTGGATTTGACACAGAACACACACAAGTCAAATTTTATGCTGCAGTCAATCCTCCAAAATATTTCATGAATGCTCTCATTGTATTTACAAGTATATTACCCTTGGCCTTTATTTAAACTGTGAGATGCCAGCACTAAGAGAGGAAAATTGCAGTTATTAAGTCCAACAGAATAAATATCCATAAATAGTGTTTGGATATGGTGACCTGGAATTAATAGAAAATGATTCTAAAGGAGGGAAAACTAACAGGGAACTGAACACAGTTTAGAAATTTTTTTCTTCTGTCAGAACCTAAGGACAACATTTAAATGACAGAACTGGGCAAACATAGTCTCTGTAACAAGCCTGAGAGTTAGTGATAGAACTGAAAATGAACATTCAGTCATTTTTCGAAATAGTAATTCTGACAGAAATGATCTGAACTCAATTTATTTCTTACCTCAAAAAAAAAACTTTTAAAAGCTGAAAAAAAAAAAAATGATACCAATTTTATAGGAATTCTGCAGCTACAGAAATCTCTTGGTAACACAGGGCTTACCTTCCTCTACTGACCAAAAAATAAATGGTCTAAAAATCTTGCTCTTACACAGTCAGTTGTTTAATACTTGCTCTTAGAACTCTTGGATTTTTTCTCTTCCCCTAGTTTATGTGTTTAAAATTTTGATTTGGAAATGGGGTGATTAGAAATCTATTCTAGTGATACACTGGGTACTGTGAATATAGAGCTGGTGGTTAAAAGACACAATTATCACACTTTTGCTTTTATTCACTGTGATAAATCATGTGGAAAATTTAATCAAATTTAAAATCAAATTTAATCAAATCTCATTAGAAATTTAGAAGATTTATCATGGAAACTGCAATAATTTAGAGCCCACATTATTAAAACTATTTTCATTTGATATGATTTCTAACTTATAATGCATGTGTATAAATAAAATTCTATTGTTGTCTGCAATTTTGCAATTAAGTGTAAATATCTATTTTAGTATAAAATGAATATTTTTAAAGTATCATTTAAAACTAATTTTTCAATAATTTTATGTTTGTATTCCTTGAAAGATAAATTACTTTTAGATGTATCTAGATCATTTTCTCTTCTCCCATTATAATGTTTACATAACAGTTAAAATAAATCCTATTAAAATCTCATAAACCTGCACTTTCAATTTAGAGCATTGATTCTCTTTATTTCTATCCCAGGAGTCCTCAGATTGACATCTTTGGTTAAGTTGAACTTGTGAAGTATCCCAGGAAATATTTTCTAGCTCCTATAGACTGGTAATAGAAACATTAATTGAGTGAAGGAGTGAGAAATAAGTGGATCATCTGCACTATTTTTTAGAAAAATAATAGCATTATAATGGGTTCAAAGCATCAATGGTGGGGAGGATTTCTCAGACAGCCGAGAGCTTTTACTTTATTTTGTAACAGTACTACCTGCAAACTAGACATCAATAATACATAATTTGATTAATTATGTGTGCATGTAGCTAGCATTACATCAAAGGCATTTCCACTGCTTCCTTAACTTAAAAGAAGATCACAGTATTTTGCATGCACACCCTAGAGAAAAGTACTCTGTGGAGGGACATTTGACAATTAGAAACAAACACCTATTAAGCATCTCTGGTTCACTCTCAAAATACAGGCTTGCTTTTTGTCAGGATCTTTTATCAATTAGCTATGGGAACACCAGACCACCTGACCTGTCTCCTGAGAAATCTGAATGCAGGTCAAGAAGCAACAGTTAGAATTAGACATGAAACAACAGACTGGTTCCAAATAGGAAAAGGAGTACGTCAAGGCTGTATGTTGTCACCCTGCTTATTTAACTTATATGCAAAGTATATCATGCAAAATGCTGGGCTGGATGAAGCACAAGCTGCAATCAAAATTGCTAGGAGAAATATCAATAATCTCAGATACACAGATGACAACAACCTTATGGCAGAAAGTGAAGAAACTAAAGAGCCTCTTGGTGAAAGTGAAAGAGCAGAGTGAAAAAATTGGCTTAAACCTCAGCATTCAGAAAACTAAGATCATGGCATCCAGTCCCATCACTTAATGGCAAGTAGATGGGAAAACAATGGAAACAGTGAAATAATGTTTACATAACAGTTAATATAAATCCTATTAAAATCTCATAAACCTGCACTTTCATTTAGGGAATTGATCCTCTCTCTTTATTTCTATTCCAGGAGTCCTTAGATTGACATCTTTGGTTAAGTTGAACTTGTGAAGTATCCCAGGAAATATCTTCAAGCTCCTATAGACTGGCAATAGAAATATTAATTGAGTGAAGGAGTGGGAAATAAGTGGATCATCTCCACTATTTAAAAAAAAAATAATAGCATTATAATGGGTTCAAAGCATCAATGGTGGGGATTATTACTATTATTATCAATAATAATCAATAATTATTTATTTATTTATTTTGGTTCTAAAATCACTGCAGATGGTGACTGCAGCCATGCAATTAAAAGACGTTTACTCCTAGGAAGTAAAGTTATGACTAGCGTAGACAGCATATTAAAAATCAGAGACATTACTTTGCCAGCAAAGGTCCGTCTAGTCAAAGCTACGGTTTTTCCAGTAGCATTTATGAATGTAAGAGTTGGACTATAAAAAAAAAGCTGAGCACCTTTTGAACTGTGGTGTTAGAGAAGACTCTTGAGAGTCCCTTGGACTGCAAGGAGGTCCAACCAGTCCATCCTAAAGGAAATAAGTCCTGAATATGCATTGGAATGACCGATGCTGAAGCTGAAAAGCAAATACTTTGGTCACCTGATGTGAAGAACTGACTCATTTGAAAAGATCCTGATGCTGGGAAAGATTGAAGACTGGAGGAGAAGGGGACAACAGAGGATGAGATGGTTGGATGGCATCACTGATTTGATGGACTTGAGTTTGAGTAAACTCTGGGAGCTGGGATGGACAAGGAAGCCTGTTGTGCTGCAGTCCATGGGGTTGCAGAGTTGAATGTGACTGAACTGAACAATAGATAAGAAACTAAGACCAAAAGACATTGTAACCAGCTCAAGTTCACACTGTTACTTAGTGGTAAAGCTGGTTTTTAAGTGGTTGTTGTTGTTTTTCAGTTGCTTAATTATGTCCGACTCTTTGAAACCCTATGGACAGTAGCATGCCAGGCTTCCCTGGTGTGATAGTGATGCTTCATTGCTATCTTCTCGAGCTTTTTCAAACTCATGCCCATTGAGTCAGTGATGCCATCCAACCATCTCATGTTCTGGTCTGTCATCCTCTTCTCTTCCTGCCTTCAGTCTTGCCCAGAATTTAAGTGGTAGTGCTGGCAAAAATTCACTGAGTTGGAAAGACTGACAATAGTGCAAGTCTTAGTGCCAGAGGAAAATTAAAGTACCACATGCTGGGAGTTAAGATGTTAAGTTTTACCTTAACTTGGGTTTCTCAGGAACTGACAAAGTAATAATAAGTCTCATCATTGAGGGCTTCTCTGCTGGCTCAGATGGAAAAGAATCTGCCTGCCATGTGGGAGACTTGGGTTCAATCCCTGGGTCGGGAAGATCCCCTGGAGAATAGAATGGCAACCCCCTCCAGAATTCTGGCCTGGAAAATTCCACGGACAGAGGAAACTCGCGGACTACAGTCAGACATGATTGAGCAACTAACACTAACAGATCATCAAACAATTGGAGATTGGTGGAGGTTTCTTTTTGAAATTTTGAAAGTTTATAAACACTGTTAAAGTCTCTGAGGAACAGACAACATCTAGAATGATGTGCGTTCCCCATGATGTATGGCACAACCAATACAATATTGTAATTAACCTCCAATTAAAATAAATAAATTTATATTAAAAAAAAAAGAATGATGTGTGGATTAAACAGTGATTGAGCGAATCTGGCTAGCTGGCATCTTTACCAGCTCTTAATATTGTTCTATTAACTAATAGATAGGGTAATATATATATATTTTTTCTTTTAAATTTTCTAGTGGTGATGACTCAGGCTGGGACATTTTATATTATTAATATGTACTTTAACTTAGACTTTAAACTCAAATAAAGGATTCCAAGCGACATATTTACTGCTAGGAAAGGACATTTACTTGAGCTTTTGAATGAGTCTTAGCAAATTTAAAGATTAAGGCAAAATTTGAAAACAAAATTTCCATGTATCTCTCCAAGCAGGGGAACACAATTTTCTATCATTTTCTAAAAATTGTAATAACTAAAAAGAAGTCAAATTCCACAGAGAATATTTAAACACAAAGACATACATAGAGAGTAAAATACATTGTAAAGATTGTGCAGAATTTATTTTACATTAATAGATGGGTGTATGCCTGCATACTGCTTAAGTATACAGGGAACTTATTCTATTTTATGCATGATGAGACAAATGTTTTTAGTTATTCATATACCACAAAATTCAGTAAAGAAAGAATGTTTATCATCTCAATTTAAATGTTTTATCATTAAATTTTGAATATTAATTCTTTATTACAGTAATATGACAATTTGCTAGTGATTTAACATGTTTTCTAAATATTTTTCTGCTGTGAAATTTGAAAGAAACACAATGTTTTAGTATGTACATTTAATAGAAACCTTGATTTTTGTTTCTAGGCTGATTCACAATAGAAAACTATATAGCAAATGATAAACTAGACTGAAATGAATACTGACAAACTACTGTTTAATTAACTCACAGTTTTGAATGGAAATTAAACAATTAAACAATAACTTAAGTCTTTAAGAGTAGGACTTATGAATCAAATTTTGCTAAATACATTACCACACTCAGAAAATTACATGAATGTTATTTACACAAAACAATTGCCCATTTTGAAATTAACTTGACTTCCATGATTTGTTCAGGAGTAATTTTATAAGGAATTGGCGTTGTTTTTATGCATTGTTATTAGTTACATGTTTGCCTGTGTAACCTGATGATTTTGAAAGTTCTGAATTGAATCTGTCACTACAGAAGCATTTGTTTTTCACTGACAGATAAGATCTTTGAATTTCTAACTAGGAAGTATATTTTTGATTGACAAAATTCATTATGGAATAGAAAATTGAACACAATTTTATCTTAATTCACTACAGTTGCCATCTGAAATTGAGTTGTTTCATAGCCAAACAGCTTTATTTGTTGCCTACACTTATGAACATACGTTCTTTCTGTAAAAATGTTCCTTTTCCCTAACTCAAAAGAATACTTGTACTCACATTCAGTATTTAGATCAAATGATCTTCTCTCAAGCAGTGTTTCTTCATCTCCCTCTGTAGATGGAAACACTCATTACTCATAATTTTATGCACTTACTTAAATTCTTCTTAGTAGCTTTGGTTATTTACACACGTGTGTTCTTATTTCGACTAACGTATGAGTCTGAAAGGTAGATACTTTTTTACACTTTTACCACATAGAAACAATGCCTGGTACATAACAGACATTAAATAATAGTCAATAATATCAAATTGATTTAGTAGACATTAAATCAATGTGCTTTATCTAGATTACGATGAAGAGGGCAAATAAATACCATCATTTCTTTCACATAACTTAAATCTTCCTTCTGTTCTTCTTCAGATTTTAGTGAAAAATCTGTAGAATCCTTTATGCTTTTCTTCCCACAGTATCCATTTCTTGTCTTCTCCATTAAAAAGTGCAAAGTGGAGGGGTTTATTAATAATAGTGGTAAAACTACAGTGGTCATGTTTAGCTGCATCAACAGTTTCCATTGCCAAATATCATTTTAATCTCCAAACCAAGCCACCTGTTTTTCTTGTTTCCAATAATCAAGGAACTGTTTCCCTCACTAAGGCTTCTCATAAACAGACTTCCTATTCAGATTAAATCTGTACAATTTCAAGTATGTGTGATTTCAGTCTGTATAACGTATAATACACAACTGAACAATTTTACTAATGAAACATCTCTCCTCCAGCCCCAGTGGTAATTACTGTTGAAAGGGAGATTATTCTATCTGATTACATAAATCATAGTCAGGACAAAAATTCCCTTGAGGAATAATTTGCCAACATAAAGCAAAGAAATGTAACTACTAGTAGTTCAACTAATTTGACTATAAATTAATTTGCATTTGTATACAGTGACACAATACGGAAGAGAACATAACTAAAAACTTCGGAGATCTTGATCCTAATCCTACTTCTTCCCTTGTTATGACCAAAGAAAATCCCCTTTACTGTCTTTGGTCATGTTGGCCTAATAACAAGATGGATAGATAGATTTCAGTAGATTCCCTTCTAATGCTAAAATATCATTTTATAAATTAACAAATTTGGGTAACAAAACTTGCTTGTTAACTTCCCACTTTTAAAACATCTAGGTGCTGGAAGATATAACCACAATTAAATTTTTCTAAGTATCTACCACATACATAGTATGTAATTGAAACTGAGTATATTTAGGCATAATATATTATGTGATATGTGGCTACTAAATTATTTTTGCAGTAGTGATTAAAAGACATTAAAGTATCAAAATTTCTTATTGGAGAATGTGTTTATAGCGTTATTTAATATGAACCCTCACCAAAAATATGTCAGTATAGGCATTATTGTCCATATCTTATTAATTAAGGAAACTGAGATCAAACTTGTTCAAAGGCTTCTAACTATTAACCAACATTTTAATCACAGTTACAAGCATAAAAATATGTTACTACTTTAAACTACTTTGTTTTTTATTTTTTAATCCAACTATCAGTTCCCAAAAGTAATATTGATAATATCAATAATAAACCTAAATACAGTTATTTTACTATTTTTCTCAGTGTACTAATAATACATTTGTTTGGACATGTGTTGAACATAAGGTGATTCATGTTAAAAGCTGAAAATTCAGATTCTTCTCTTTTATTTAATGGAGCTTTGGAGTTTTGTCAAGGCTTACAAATCTGTGGTTTGTGTTTCATTTTTGCTTCATCTGTTTTCATTTCCACTATCCAAGAAAAGTTTATATACAGTAAGAACAGAATTATGATTTCTCTGTGTATGTCTTTAAATCAAATTTAGATCAAATGATGAATATTACCAAAACCTACAGGAAAATTGTAGGTCAAACACCAGCCATTTTCTAATTACTATTTGGTTTGGGCAGAATACTTGGGAAAATTCTGATTTACTTTTGTATATGTGACCATGGACCTGCCAATCACAAAACAGTGATAACACAAAAATAAATGAACTGTAAATATACTGTTACAGGCATTCCGATATCCAGCTGAATAAATTCAATCACATTTCAGTAGACAGACTGAGTCAACATATCACAACACATGGATGCACAACGTCGATCATGGGGATGATTTAAGAACAAAAGACTCAATATAATTGGAATTATTTTGGAGTAAGTTCCAGAGCACAAGCAAAAAAGCACATATATAAAAGCTGGTTCTTGAGCAAACACTATGTAAAAACCACTGAAAGTGTTCATGCTTCAGCTGTGGAATAGGTATCTGCAAATATAAACAGTATTTCACCATTCAAATCAAACAAGATTTCTAAGGCATAATTTAGTATAGAATGGATTTTTTCACTGGTTGCAGTGGACAAACAATTCAGTTCAGTTGGTACTAATACAAAACTGACAAGCGTGAATAGTAAAATGATACACAATTATATGTTAAGTAATTGTTGAAACTTGCAAGGAGTTCAAACCAATCAATACTAAAGGAAATCAGTCCTAAATATTCATTGGAAGGATTGATGCTGAAGCTGAAACTCCAATACTTTGACTACATGATGTGAAGAACTGACTCACTGGAAAAGACCGTGATGCTTGGAAAGATTGAAAGCAGGAAGAGAAGGGGATGACAGAGAATAAGATGGTTGGATGGCATCACCGACTCGATGGAGAAGAGTTTGAGCAAGCTCTGGGAGTTGGTGATGGACAGGGAAGCCTGGCATGCTGCAGTCCACAGGGTTGCAAAAAATCAAGACACAGCTGAGTGACTGAACTGAATTGAGCTGTAGAGACTACTGAAGTTTTCTATTATACTATGATTTAGTTGGAATATCACTGTTATTTAAAATGGACATTAGATAGTTCAGTCATGCTAGAAATTAATACACTGATCAAGTTCAGAAACTGTTCATTAACCTGCTCTAATTATAATTATATAGATTCATTTACACTTTAAAAGAGTAAGTGGTGCTGGGAAAACTGGTCAACCACTTGTAAAAGAATGAAACCAGATCACTCTCTAACACCGCACACAAAAATAAACTCAAAATGGATTAAAGATCTAAATGTAAGACCAGAAACTATAAAACTCCTAGAGGAGAACATAGGCAAAACACTCTCTGACATAAATCACAGCAGGATCCTCTATGATCCACCTCCCAGAATTCTGGAAATAAAAGCAAAAATAAACAAATGGGATCTAATTAAAATTAAAAGCTTCTGCACAACAAAGGAAAATATATGCAAGGTGAAAAGACAGCCTTCTGAATGGGAGAAAATAATAGCAAATGAAGCAACTGACAAACAACTAATCTCAAAAATATACAAGCAACTTATGCAGCTCAATTCCAGAAAAATAAACGACCCAATCAAAAAATGGGCCAAAGAACTAAATAGACATTTCTCCAAAGAAGACATACGGATGGCTAACAAACACATGAAAAGATGCTCAACATCACTCATTATCAGAGAAATGCAAATCAAAACCACAATGAGGTACCACTTCACACCAGTCAGAATGGCTGCGATCCAAAAATCTGCAAGCAATAAATGCTGGAGAGGGTGTGGAGAAAAGGGAACCCTCCTACACTGTTGGTGGGAATGCAAACTAGTACAGCCACTATGGAGAACAGTGTGGAGATTCCTTAAAAAATTGCAAATAGAACTACCTTATGACTCAGCAATCCCACTGCTGGGCATACACACCGAGGAAACCAGAATTGAAAGAGATACATGTACCCCAATGTTCATCGCAGCACTGTTTATAATAGCCAGGACATGGAAAAAACCTAGATGTCCATCAGCAGATGAAAGGATAAGAAAGCTTTGGTACATGTACACAATGGAGTATTACTCAGCTGTTAAAAAGAATTCATTTGAATCAGTTCTGATGAGATGGATGAAACTGGAGCCGATTATACAGAGTGAAGTAAGCCAGAAAGAAAAACACCAATACAGTATACTAACACATATATATGGAATTTAGAAAGATAGCAATGACGACCCTGTATGCAAGACAGGAAAAAAGACACAGCGGTGTGTAACGGACTTTTGGACTCAGAGGGAGAGGGAGAGGGTGGGATGATTTTGGAGAATGGCATTCTATCATGTATACTATCATGTAAGAATTGAATCGCCAGTCTATGTCTGACGCAGGATACAGCATGCTTGGGGCTGGTGCATGGGGATGACCCACAGAGATGTTATGGGGAGGGAGGTGGGAGGGGGGTTCATGTTTGGGAACACATGTAAGAATTAAAGATTAAAAAATAAAAATAAAAAAATAAAAAAAATAAAAAGCAGAGACATTGCTTTGTCAACAAAAAAAAAAAAAAAGAAAGAAATAACATCTGTACAATGTTTTCATCCAGAACAAATACATTTTTAAAATAATTAATTAATCCTGAGAGGAAAGACAGTGGAACAATAAGTAACTGTGATTGTGTGGCAAGTTGACATTTAAAAGACTTAAATTTAAAATTATATTTTTGAAAGGAAAAAATAAATAAATAAAAGAGTAAGTGCTACTGATTCATCTACAGAAATGTATATTATTTGGAAAACAACAAAGTATAACAAAAGTATAACAAAAGTTATACTTGAGCTGCTACTGAAGATAAGCCTTTCATTTCTTTAGTCTTCTATAAGATAGTGACTTTGGAGGTCTTTCTTTTTGTTAAAACAACTTATTTTCCATCTCTTCAATTTTAACCAGTTTATTTAGCCACAGTAAACTGTGGAAAATTCTGAAAGAGATGGGAATACCAGACCGCCTGACCTGCCTCTTGAGAAATCTGTATGCAGGTCAGGAAGCAACAGTTAGAACTGGACATGGAACAACAAGCTGGTTCCAAATAGGAAAAGGAGTGTGTCAAGGCTGTATATTGTCACCCTGCTTATTTAACTTATATGCAGAGTATGTCATCAGAAACGCTGGACTGGAACAAACACAAGCTGGAATCAAGATTGCCGGGAGAGATATCAATAACCTTAGATATGCAGATGACACCACCCTTAAGGCAGAAAGTGAAGAGGAGCTAAAAAGCCTCTTGAATAAAGTGAAAGAGGAGAGTGAAAAAATTGGCTTAAAGCTCAACATTCAGAAAACGAAGATCATGGAATCCAGTCCCATCACTTCATGGGAAATAAATGGGGAAACAGAGGAAACTGTGTCAGACTTTATTTTTGTGGATTCCAAAATCACTGCAGATGGTGACTGCAGCCATGGAATTAAAAGACACTTACTCCTTGGAAGAAAAGTTATGACCAACTTAGATAGCATATTCAAAAGCAGAGACATTACTTTGCCGACTAAGGTCTGTCTAGTCAGGGCAATGGTTTCTCCTGTGGTCATGTATGGAAGTGAGAGTTGGACTGTGAAGAAGGCTAAGCACCAAAGAATTGATACTTTTGAACTGTGGTGTTGCAGAAGACTTTTGAGAGTCCCTTGGATTGCAAGGAGATCCAACCAGTCCATTCTGAAGGAGATCAGCCCTGGGATTTCTTTGGAAGGAATGATGCTAAGGCTGAAACTCCAGTACTTTGGCCAAATCATGCGAAGAGTTGACTCATTGGAAAAGACTCTGCTGCTGAGAGGGATTAGGGGCAGGAGGAGAAGGGGACGACAGAGGATGAGATGGCTGGATGGCATCACTGACTCGATGGATGTGAGTCTGAGTGATTTCCGGGAGATGGTGATGGACAGGGAGGCCTGGCGTGCTGCGATTCATGGGGTCGCAAAGAGTCGGACACAACTGAGTGACTGAACTGAAGTGAACTACATCCCAGATGGCAACCTTACAAATACTACAAACCTAATATCTAGTGAAACAAGCAGAGCTGGAGAAGACTATGTAAAATAACTGTTTAAAGTCTCTGCAAATTGTCCTAAGGGCATAAAACAAGTGAAGAAACATTTATTCAATGTTCTGTAAGAACAGCCAAATTCTGTGACTTTTGAGGTATGACCTGCTTCCTCCATTCCCACGTCCCTGAGCCTAACAGAGCTTAACACTGGACTCCGTGAGGTGTGGCCGAAAAGATGGGAAGTTGTCCATAGAGATTTATTTTATCTCACGGGAAGGGACAGGATCTCAGCATTTCTCATCCTCTCCAATTCTAAGTAGAGGAGGCTAACTTTTCACTAAGTGTGGCTGAGAGACTGGATCTCCTTTCCAGCACCAGCATCTACCATTGGATGGAATTTATGCCCTGGGTGCTCAGAATTAAGACACTGTGTCTTAGATTGCTCTTGCCTTAGTTGTCTCAGAGGAAATAAAAAAACCAGAGGTACCACTACATTCAGCACCTAGAGTAAGGACTCTTCTCCTAGGAGTAGAAGAGGGTTCTGGGGTTCTCCCCAAAGACACAAAATTTATTTGAAACAAAAAGGGCAAGTTAAAGTCTATGGGTGTTCTTGAAAGCAACTGTTCTTCTTGATTAAGAGCAACATGGTAAACCACAGGCCAGTTAATTTACCAGAGAGAATCAGGAATAGAGATAAGCTAAGGAGAGTTCTCCTGGGTTCAGAATGAATGAATGAATGTGAAGTTGCTCAGTCGTGTCCGAGTCTTTACGACCCCATGGACTGTAGCCTACCAGGCTCTTCCCTCCATGGGATTCTCCAGGCAAGAGTACTGGAGTGGATTGTCATTTCCTTCTCCAGGGGATATTCCCCACCCAGGGATCGAACCCAGGTCTCCCACATTCCAGGCAGATGCTTTAACCTCTGGGTTCAGAACAGACCTCAAAGAAATGACCTCAGAAACTACCCCTACCCAGAAGTAATTGGATCAGATTAATGAGGAAGTGATGCCCTAGGGCTTCACTGCAAACAGTGGAGCAATCAACTAGGAGTTAGTGAAGCCAGAGAGGAAATAAGGTGGTGTAATACCAAACAAGGCAAGATAGTTTAAGAGAAAACAGGAGAGAAGAGAGTCACAGACAGACCTGCTGCAGTCTTTGTCCTCCTCATGACTGTGTGTAAATTCAAAACTGCACCCTCTGTCAAACTATATAAGATTCACACCACAAGGGAAACAGATTTTCTAAGATAACTCACAAACAAGTAAACATTAAAAACAACCTTCAGAGAGGGGAGAGAATGTTAGTATCCAGAGTTATTACAATATATTATACTAAACACCCAATTTTCAACCAAAAATTATGAGGCAAAGAAGTTTGACCCATAAGTAGGAAAAACAGTAAGCAACAGAAACTGCCTCTGTGAGAGAGAGCCTGGTATCACATCTATCAAAGACTCCATATCAATCATTATAAATTTGTTCAGATAACTAAAGAAAACCATGCTTAAAGAAGTGAAGGAAGGCATAAAGATCAGAAAATAGAGACTAAAAAATCTCCTGAAATAAAGAATATACAGAGAGGGATATTAAAATAAAGAATAAAATCTGTTGATAAAAAATTAGTTGATCTAAAAAAGAAGAAGTAAAACTCTCACTGTTTGCAGACGACATGATCCTCTACATGGAAAACCCTAAAGACTCCACCAGAAAATTACTAGAGCTCATCAATGAATATAGTAAAGTTGCAGGATATAAAATCAACACACAGAAATCCCTTGCATTCCTATACACCAATAATAAGAAAGTAGAAAAAGAAATTAAGGAAACAATTCCATTCACCATTGCAATGAAAAGAATAAAATACTTAGGAATATATCTACCCAAAGAAACTAAAGACCTATATATAGAAAACTATAAAACACTGATGAAAGAAATCAAAGAAGACACTAATAGATGGAGAAATATACCATGTTCATGGATCGGAAGAATCAATATAGTGAAAATGAGTATACTACCCAAAGCAATTTACAAATTCAATGCAATCCCTATCAAGCTACCA
Source organism: Capricornis sumatraensis (assembly GCF_032405125.1). Classification (NCBI taxonomy): domain Eukaryota; kingdom Metazoa; phylum Chordata; class Mammalia; order Artiodactyla; family Bovidae; genus Capricornis; species Capricornis sumatraensis. The sequence goes on along the minus strand of NC_091082.1, from coordinate 24,853,112 downwards.
GCCATATTTTTCACAGAACTAGAACAAATAATTTCAAGATTTGTATGGAAATACAAAAAACCTTGAATAGCCAAAGCAATCTTGAGAAAGAAGAATGGAACTGGAGGAATCAACTTGCCTGACTTCAGGCTCTACTACAAAGTCAAAGTTATCAAAACAGTATGGTACTGGCACAAAGACAGACATATAGATCAATGGAACAATATAGAAAGCCCAGAGATAAATTCACACACATATGGACACCTTATCTTTGACAAAGGAGGCAGGAATATACAATGGAGTAAAGACAATCTCTTTAACAAGTGGTGCTGGGAAAACTGGTCAACCACTTGTAAAAGAATGAAACTAGATCACTCTCTAACACCACACACAAAAATAAACTCAAAATGCATTAAAGATCTAAACATAAGACCAGAAACTATAAAACTCCTAGAGGAGAACATAGGCAAAACACTCTCAGACATAAATCACAGCAGGATCCTCTATGATCCACCTCCCAGAATTCTGGAAATAAAAGCAAAAATAAACAAATGGGATCTAATTAAAATTAAAAGCTTCTGCACAACAAAGGAAACTATAAGCAAGGTGAAAAGACAGCCTTCTGAATGGGAGAAAATAATAGCAAATGAAGCAACTGACCAACAACTAATCTCAAAAATATACAAGCAACTTATGCAGCTCAATTCCAGAAAAATAAACGACCCAATCAAAAAATGGGCCAAAGAACTAAATAGACATTTCTCCAAAGAAGACATACGGATGGCTAACAAACACATGAAAAGATGCTCAACATCACTCATTATCAGAGAAATGCAAATCAAAACCACAATGAGGTACCACTTCACACCAGTCAGAATGGCTGCGATCCAAAAATCTGCAAGCAATAAATGCTGGAGAGGGTGTGGAGAAAAGGGAACCCTCCTACACTGTTGGTGGGAATGCAAACTAGTACAGCCACTATGGAGAACAGTGTGGAGATTCCTTAAAAAATTGCAAATAGAACTACCTTATGACCCAGCAATCCCACTGCTGGGCATACACACCGAGGAAACCAGAATTGAAAGAGACACATGTACCCCAATGTTCATCGCAGCACTGTTTATAATAGCCAGGACATGGAAACAACCTAGATGTCCATCAGCAGATGAACGGATAAGAAAGCTGTGGTACATATACACAATGGAGTATTATTCAGCCATTAAAAAGAATTCATTTGAATCAGTTCTGATGAGATGGATGAAACTGGAGCCGATTATACAGAGTGAAGTAAGCCAGAAAGAAAAACACCAATACAGTATACTAACACATATATATGGAATCTAGAAAGATGGCAATGACGACCCTGTATGCAAGACAGGAAAAAAGACACAGCTGTGTATAACGGACTTTTGGACTCAGAGGGAGAGGGAGAGGGTGGGATAATTTTGGAGGATGGCATTCTATCATGTATACTATCATGTAAGTATTGAATCGCCAGTCCATGTCTGACACAGGATACAGCATGCTTGGGGATGGTGCATGGGGATGACCCACTGAGATGTTATGGGGAGGGAGGTGGGAGGGGGGTTCATGTTTGGGAACACATGTAAGAATTAAAGATTTTAAAATTAAAAAATAAAAATAAAAAAAAAGAAAGAAATGGAAAATTTTTTTCAAGCCAATTCGAAGTTTATAATCTGGGAATAGCCTCTCAGGAAGCCTTGAGAACTATACCTCCTGTTAGAGGTCAAAGCAGAGTTATATAAGCTTTTGAGACAGAGGAATGTCCATTAAATTAAGTATTATTGGCAGTTTACACAATCCAGCCCTTATGGTCCCTTACAAAATTAAGAAGAAATGTTATATTTTAAGGGACTGTCTTGTTGGTACTAGGAAAATGATTATCTTTTTTATTGTTTTTAAAGAAAATATATGCTTTATTTTTTATTAGTTTTTAAGCATTTAAGCAATATTTATTTTTGGCTGTGCTGAGTCTTTGATGCTGCTCAAGCTTTTCTCTATAGTTTTGGTGAGCGGGGGCTACTCTCTAGTTGCACTGTGCACAGTTTCTCATTGCTGAGGCTTCTCTTGTTGCTGAGCATGGGCTCTATGGTGCTCAGGTTTCAGTAGCTGTGGTGCCTGGGTTTAGCTGCTTAGTGGCATGTTGGATCTTCCTAGGCTAGAGATCGAACCTGTGTATTGGCAGGTGGATTCTTTACCATTGAGCCACCAGAGAAGCCCTAATTTTTATTTCTTGTTAATGGAATTCAACTTTATTACTCAAGTCATACACATTTTTTCTTTGAGTTTCCAGTCATATGATCACATTGAGAATATTTCTTTTTATGGTTGATCAGGCATTTGTACCAATGAGGGACTGGTGTTCCGTGCTTAATGTAGACAATACAGTGCATAGCAGAAAGGAGTGAGGGGGCCAAGTGGTGGAGACAATTTTTATATATAAGTTTTTCTTGTCTTGCCATCATATATGAATTTTATTTCACGAATGGAAATTCTCGGTTTGAAATGTATTAATACAATAACTGAAATAAACTTAGTAGGATCCAAGGGTACATTTGAACTGGCAGAAGATTTGAAGATAGGTTACTAGATTGAGGGAGATAAAGCAATCTGAAAACAAAACAGAAGAAAAATGAACAAAGCCTTAGAGAAATGAGAGATGTTTTAAAGTGCATCAAAATATGCATAGTTGGGAGAACCAAAAAGAGAAGAAAAAGCAGAAAAATTTTTTTGAAAAAATAGTGACTGAAAACTATTCCAGTTTTGCTGAAGAATATTTATCTGCATCTTCCTAGAAGCTCAAACTCAAGAGTATCATAAATGCAGAAAGATCTATGCTCAGACACAACATAGTAAAAATACTGAAAGACGAAGATCTTATTTTTGTGCTGCTGCTGCTGCCGCTGCTAAGTCGCCTCAGTCGTGCCAGACTCTGTGAGACTCCATAGACGGCAGCCCACAAGGTTCCACCATCCCTGGGATTCTCCAGGCAAGAACACTGGAGTGGGTTGCCATTTCCTTCTCCAATGCATGAAAGTGAAAAGCGAAAGTGAAGTCTCTCAGTCGTGTCTGACTCTAGCGACTCCATGGACTGCAGCCCACCAGGCTCCTCCATCCGTGGGATTTTCCAGGCAAGAGTACTGGAGTGGGGTGCCATCGCTAACATCTTTCCCTAGATTGTTAAATAACACTAGTGTGCACGTGGTCATATGTGGATCCTCACACATCCAAATTCTCATTCTTAGGCTGCTGAACATCTCTAATAGTAAAATAGTTATTAAATCCTGTTTAATAAGTTTCATTTCCTAAGTCTATCACAGATTAACCAAATCTCTTTACTGTTTTTAAAATAAGTCTGTATTGACTTTTACTTATATCCCACAGAAAAGATTTTCAGATCCATGTTCTTTAAGCTTCTGAGCCAATTCAGCATTTCTTCTTCTATTACCTTTTTTTTTTTTTTTTGGTACTCAAAATTTGACATTATAGAGCATAAATTCCTCAGCTAATCTTGTTTGCAACTAAAAAAGTCTCTTGTGTATGCATTTTTACTTATTCAATCTTTTGTCCTTATGTCAGAGTAAAGTGTGTTTTTTTCTTCTCTATGTCAAGGTATACTTCTCATTTTGTCTTAAATAGTGGCTTTTTTTTTTTTTTTGGCTTTCCCAATGTTTTCATACATTTTACCCTACCAGTTTTCTAATCCATTTCATTTTTTGTTCTCTTGATTTTGTTTTCATTACATTCACTAAGGTCTATTTAATTTCTGATTGCATTTATTTTTATTTTCCCTTCTAATTCCTTTATTTTATAGAACATTTATTTATTCTTCTATGATTGATTTTTAACATGATTGTACTACCCCTGAATTCTTTAAAAAATATATATTATGCTTCACCACCTTATATTCAGTAAAATTATCAAAATAATTTCCATATACAATGGGAACTATTGCAGTTATTGACCCTGCAACTACTGTTGGTTATGACTTGATTTTGGGGGGGAGTTAATGTCTGGTATATTAATATGTTATTGAATTTTCCTTACATTACTATTTATACTCATAATTTGCTGTATTATTGCTCTACATATTTTAGAAATATGTTATTCATATTTGGAGAAGGAAATGGCAGCCATTCCAGTACTCTAGCCTGGGAGTTTCATGGACAGAGGAGACTGATGGGCTACAGTCCATAGGGTTGCAAAGAATTGTACACGACTGAGTGAGTAAACATGAACAAATATACATATTTAGAATGGTAATGATTGACCATTAACAACTCAACACTTTATAATAATATTCTTTTCTCAAATAACATTTTTGCTTGTGTTATTTACTATTATTATGGTTACTCAGCTTTATTTTGGTTATAGTTTTTCTGTTATATATTTTCCCATTTTTCTTTTCCAGTTTGTGTGTTTTGATGTACATATATTTTAGGTATGTATATTTAAAATATACCTGCAATAACAATGGTTTAAATAACTATAGAAATATATTTTATATTCTTACAAATGTCTCAGAGTAGGCAAAAGGGTTTTTCAAGCCTCTACTTGTATTCCACTTATTAAAGTGAAAAGTCAAGAGTCAGTGTGGAAGGGGAATAAAATATACTATGAATACTGTGACTAGTGGTTTAGGAGCAAGAAAGGCATTTTAACTCTCTGCCATAATCTTCCCCGTGGACATCAATGATTCATTTTCCTTCTACATGTAAAACATACCAACCTACTCCCAATCCTAAAACCATCAGATTTTCCTCCAGTTATAATATTTGGATGGGCCCGAAGACCATTATATCATAATCTGAATTACAACCAAGTGCAATTAAGACACTTTGGGTAGAGTTCCCCCAAAGGACAATTCAGGAGCAGTTCCCCTAAAAGAAGACCTCACATTCCATGAGGAACTTCAATTTGTAAGCACTTTTTAAGCCTCTGCATGCATCATGCTTGCTAATCTCCCACTGGTCAAAACCAGTCACATGGAAAATCCTAGACTCAGTGAGGAAGGGACTATACATGGGAATGAATATCAGGAACTGAGATTTATTTTCAGCCATATTTAAGATGGTATGTTGTTGACTAAAAACAAAATTTCTGCTTAAATCTTGTTTCTTCAGTTATATTTTTTGAGATGATGTACAATTAGTCAGTTCTCAAATCCAACCTTTAAGCTACATAATATAACAACTCACATTGATTTCATTCTTATTCAACTTTTAAGAGCCTGTTGTTACATATTAGACCTTGACATCTTGCCTTTGTGCTATGGGGATGAAATGACAGAATACCCTTCTCCAGTATCACTTTCCAACTCATGATGTACCATTACAGTAACCTCCAAGAATATCTATATCATCCAAGTTATCCTCTGGACCTTTAAAAATCCCCTCTCTAATCTGTACAACAATCATTTTATGCTGAGAGCTGTGCCTGAATAGAATATTCTCTGCATTCCATGGTCATCTGGCCCTGGCTCCCAGTTGCATGTATTGTCTTCACTTATTATATCTATCCAGGTATTCAGGACAATACAAAATCTTTCTGATTAATAGAGATGTAAAGAAATATATTACTTTCTCTTAAGATTGTTCTATTTTCTCTTTGTAAGTTTTCAATGGGGATACTAAGAACAGCAAAGAAGTTGTAATTTTTCTTTATTTTTGTTTATGTTTTTAATGCTTTTCATTCTCTGTCTCTTCCTTTGGCCAAGTCTCCTTGGTTTGACTCTTGAAAATCACATCATACAATTATTTGGGACGTCCCCCACTTCATCACAAGGATGCCTAGAAAGCCATCCTGAAGTCCAGTTCTCATCAGGTTTTACCACTCTCTCTTTTCTGTCAAAAAAGTGAACCATGGGTCTGAAAAACAATCTTGCTATTGCTACAAACTTGTAAGATAAGAGTTGATCTCTCAAAATTATATCTTATCTAACACTACACTTTACTATCGATTGAAAGGATATAGGTGAGAACCAGGCACAGATAAAATATGCCTGAAATCCAAAACCTTTGGAACCAAAAGCAGGAGAAATAGCTGCTGAAGTTTTTCTGTTCCGTACATCAAGTTGTGAGGGTTGAACAATAATTGCAAAAATGTTATTTATAATATTGCTCTTTACAGATTATGAGATTCCTTTTTTTAAATAACTGTAAACTTTGAAAAAACAGGCCTCAAATTTTATGTGTACTAAAAATAAGCAATTTATTCAGATTATGTATGTATTGCTAAAATATTCTAGAATGGGAAACTTCTGTATATATTTCTGCTAGTAAATATCATTGTTCCAGATTTTCTATTGTCAATCTAGTTAACCTGGAAAATACAATTTTCATACAGTCATTAGACTCTTCTAATCCCTATCTTAAAAAAGTTATTTTATTTCACTTTTTATGTGAACCATGACAAAGTATAAATTATATAGAGCAAAAAACTACCATAAATAGTTTCATTGTTGAGAAATTGAGGGGAGTGATAAAGCCATATGGTAATAGGTATCTTGGGGCTTCCCAGGTGGTGCTAGTCATAGAGAACCTGCCTGGCAAAGCAGAAGATGCCAGAGACTTGGGTTCAATCCCTGGCTTGGGAGGTCCCCTGAAGGAGGGTATGGCAACACACTCCAATATTCTTGCCTGGAGAATCCCATGGACAGAGAGGCCTGATGGGCTGTAGTCCATAGTTGTATAGATTTGGAGATGACTGAAGCAACTTAGCATGCAACAGAAATCTTGTGAAAAGGCACTCTAAGAAGCAATTACACTATTTGGAAAAGAAGATACACCCTGGATAGATAGATAGGTGGATAAGTAACTTAATTTTATACTTGGTAGAAGTCAAGCTGTGGTTACAGTATTTTTATTATTTTAATTTATGAAAGAGATTAAATTTTACTTATCCCATACTGATATAGTAAGGATAATAAGATATAGAATTTTTACTCTAATTGAAGAAAAGTTTCTGACATATAAATAGTTATCTTTATATATAACATAATTATCTTTACTTCAAATAAATTCCCTTAAATTACATTTTAAAATATATATCATATCATAAAAACAGTACAAAACTGAAGTAAAAATGCATAACTGGTACAAAAAATCTATAATTTCAATTATGCTTATATATGAAAGCCATAAGGCTTTCATAATTAAGCCTCTTAATTAATATAAAATTATTTGTGTTTTTGGTCAAATTGTTAAGACAGGCATATTATAAGAGTGAAAATCATTTAATCATAAAATAATAGTAAAATATATCTGAGCATTGTTCTGAGTGTTTATGGTCTCCTAATAAATGATTAATAGAGAATCTTTGAACAAATATCTTGGCTTAAGATTTAATTAAGTAACACCTGAACCACAGCTGAAGTACAGTGTAGTACACAGTGTGAAGCAGAATTTTTAATGTAAAGGTTAATGAGTTAATTAGCCACATTTAAAGGTTTAATTCAAATAAATGCTCAACAAGTTAACTGTAAAGTTTAGTCATTTTTGTCCCCTTTGTTAAATTCTTCCAGATTCTTTCCCCTCTAAAGTTTGCTAAGTGGAGTAGCACATAAGATTGAGGAGAAGAACACAAGAATTTGGTTACATTATTATAAATGTGTATGTTGTGATGAAACATATGATCAAATCTGGTAAATATTAATAAACAGATAATGTTAAATGTTTATTTTCTCGGTCTCCAAAATCACTGCAGATGGTGACTGCAGTCATGAAATTAAAAGACACTTGCCCCTTGGAAGAAAAGCTATAACCAATCTAGATAGCATATTAAAGAGCAGAGACATTACTTTGCCAACAACGGTCCATCCAGTTAAAGCTACGGTTTTACCAGTAGTCCTGTATGGATGTGAGAGTTGGATTATAAAGAAAGCTGAGTGCTGAATAATTGATGCTTTTGAACTGTGGTGTGGGAGAAGACTCTTGAGAGTCCTTTGGAGTGCAAGATCAAATCAGTCCATCCTAAAGGAAATCAGTTGTGAATATTCATTGGAAGGACTGATGCTGAAGCTGAAACTCCAATACTTTGACCAACTGATGCAAAGAACTGACTCATTGGAAAAGACCCTGATACTGGGAAAGCCTGAAGGCAGGAGGAAAAGGGGACGACAAGGGATGAGTTGGTTGGATGGCATCACTGACTCAAGGGCATGAGTTTGAGCAAGCTCTGGGAGTTGGTGATGGACAGGGAAGCCTGGTGTGCTGCAGTCCACAGGTTCGCAAAGAATCAGAGTCAGCTGGCCAACTAAACTGAGATGAATTAAATGTTAAAGAAGCTGAGGTTACTGAGCTTCTGCAGTCATTGGTATATTCAGTTCAGTTCAGTTCAGTTCACTTCAGTCGCTCAGTTGTGTCCAACTCTTTGTGACCCCATGAATCACAGCACGCCAGGCCTCCCCGTCCATCACCAACTACCAGAATTCACTCAGACTCACGTCCATCAAATCAGTGATGCCATCCAGCCATCTCATCCTCTGTCACCCTCTGCTCCTCCCACCCCCAATCCCTCCCAGCATTAGAGTCTTTTCCAATAGGTCAACTGTTCACATGAGATGGTCAAAGTACTGGAGTTTCACCTTCAGCATCATTCCTTCCAAAGAAATCCCAGGGCTGATCTCCTTCAGAATGGACTGGTTGGATCTCCTTGCAGTCCAAGGGACTCTCAAGAGTCTTCTCCAACACCACAGTTCAAAAGCGTCAATTCTTCTGCACTCAGCTTTCTTCACAGCCAACTCTCACATCCCTACATGACCACTGGAAAAACCATATCCTTGACTAGATGTACCTTTCTTGGCAAAGTAATGTCTCTGCTTTTGAATATGCTATCTAGGTTGGTCATAACTTTCTTTCCAAAGAGTAGGCATCTTTTAATTTCATGGCTGCAATCACCATCTGCAGTGATTTTGGGGCCCCCCAAAATAAAGCCTGACACTGTTTCCACTGTTTCCCCATTTACTTCCCATTAGGTGATGGAACCAGATTCCATGATCGTCGTTTTCTGAATGTTGAGCTTTGAGCCAACTTTTTCACTCTCCTCTTTCACTTTCATCAAGAGGCTTTTTAGTTCCTCTTCACTTTCTGCCATAAGGGTGGTGTCATCTGCATATCTGAGGTTCTTGATATTTCTCCCGGCAATCTTGATTCCAGCTTGTGGCTCTTCCAGGCCAGTGTTTCTCATGATGTACTCTGCATCACTGCATATAAGTTAAATAAGCAGGTTGACAATATACAAGCTTGATGTACTGCTTTTCCTGTTTGGAACCAGTCTGTTTTCCCATGTCCAATTCTAACTGTTGCTTCCTGACTTGCATATAGGTTTCTCAAGAGGCAGGTCAGGTGGTCTGGTATTCCCATCTCTTTCAGAATTTTCCACAGTGTATTGTGATCCACAGAGTCAAAGGCTTTGGCATAGTCAAGAAAGCAGAAATAGATGTTTTTCTGGAACTCTCTTGCTTTTTCGATGATCCAGCAGATATTGGCAAATTGATGTCTGGTTCTTCTGCTTTTTCTAAAACCAGCTTGCACATCAGGAAGTTGACGGTTCACTTATTGCTGAAGCCTGGCTTGGAGAATTTTGAGCATTACTTTACTAGCTCGCGTGTGAGATGAGCGCAATTGTGTGGTAGTTTGAGCATTCTTTGGCATTGCCTTTCTTTAGGATTGGCATGAAAACTGACCTTTTCCATTTTATTTGAATTACCATTCTTTGGTAAATTCCAAGTCATCTGAAAACCAAAGAATTAAAAGATTTTTTTAACAAGTCCATTTTCCAATTAGTATTTCATACCTCAAAGTGTATTTCCACCCCAGTCTTTTAAGTAATGTATCTCATTCAACTTCACAAAGAAAAAACAAGGAAACAAAGCATGAATACATACTAGGCTCTTTTTTCCCCCCATTTTATCTATTTAGTTTTTCTTTTGAAATATGAACAGTTTTATTTCTAGCCTAAGGATATGGGGGAAAATCTTGAAGAGATCATGTGTACTGATTGTCTAGAGCAGTTTTGGTTGCTCAGATAGTAAGAATCTGCTTCCAAAGAAGACCCAGGTTTAATCCCTGGGTTGGGAAGGTCCCCTGGAGAAGGGAATGGCAACCCATCCAGTATTCTAGCCCGGAGAATTCCATGGACAGAGGAACCTGGAGGGTGGGCTACAGTCAATGGGATCACAAACTCAGACATGGCTGAGTGACTAACATATACATTCTTTGCTAACATTGAGAAAATTAATGTGCTAGTCTTATTGTTTAATAATAAAATATTAGCCTAAATCTGTGTCTTGCTCATAAAATGGAGCCTAATATCAATTTTACTCAAATGTGCATAATAATTTAAAGTGGTTACTCAGTTCAACATACCCTATCTTTATGGCTGCTGTTTATTTTAGTATCTTGGTTCATCTCTCTGATTTGAGTTTTTGAGTTCTAAACCACATATTTCCTTTCATAACTGCCAAACCCACAATTTTCCACTGGAATAGATCCACATTAATTAGCTCTATCTGCTTTTTACTCACTGTATTTCTTTTATCTACAAACCCTTCTTACATTTCTGGCTTAAATGCAATTTGCTCATCAGCATTAAACACATTATCCATGATGTTACACTCAAAAAACAAAATTGCAGGATTATTCAGAGAAAACAAGCACTTGACTCCTTTTCAAAACTGTCCTCAATTATTTCTCAATTCAAAAGAGAAAATTGAAGTCACACTTCTGTTACTATAACATGGAAGCAGAATTTTGGAAAAGCCACAAGAGTTGAGTCAGTCACAATTACTTCTAAAATATGATATGAATAAGCTTTAAATAAAAAAAGGCTCAACATCTGAAGTACATGCTTCAATTAAGAACTGAGGGTTATATTCACTCCACAGGATAGAAGAGACTGAATTTAGAAACTTAAGTGCAGCCAAAGGCAAGACATAAGGTAATTTATCCTTTAGTAATTTGAAGCATGTTTTAAGTTTTCAAATTATCAAGTATTGTATAGGTATGATGATCATAAAATCGTACCATTCTAGGATTTTCATACAATCACCAATATGTATTAGTTAAGCTTTCAAAGCTTTTCATAGGGAGGATATGCTAGTTGATGTTCCATTTAATCTTCCTTTTGTAAATTTCAAATATATAAAATAATCACTGAATAAGTATAAATTTAAGAGTGTGTCCTTCTTAATGATTCCTACAATATGCCTTTCTAACTCTATTCTATGACATAATATTAAAAAAAAAAAAAAACCTCATGGCTGCTCCTTTTCTTTTTAAATTTGCAACAATCTTTCAAACTCTATAATGAATTTGCCACAGCTAATTATAGAAATCCTTATCTTCCATGAATTATAAATTTTTCTCTTCTCTGCACACTTTAGAGAATTTTGATGTTGCCCTCTCAGTTTGTTCCATAACTATTCCTCTTGAGTGAGATATGCTTTACTAGACTAAAAAGCCTCGTGATGAAAATGAATGAGGAGTGTGAAAAAGTTGGCTTAAAGCTCAACATTCAGAAAACTAAGATCATGGCTTCTGGTCCCATCATTTCATGGGAAATAGATGGGGAAACAGTGGAAACAGTGTCAAACTTAATTTTTTGGGCTCCAAAATTACTGCAGATGGTGACTGCAGCCATGAAATTAAAAGATGCTTACTCCTTGGAAGGAAAGTTATAGCATATTCAAAAGCAGAGACATTACTTTGCCAACAAAGATCTGTAGTCAAGGCTATGGTTTCTCCAGAGGCCATGTATGGATGTGAGAGTTGGACTGTGAAGAAAGCTGAGCACTGAAGAATTGATGCTTTTGAACTGTGGTGTTGGAGAAGACTCTTGAGAGTCCCTTGGACTGCAAGGTGATCCAACCAGTCCACTCTAAAGGAGACCAGTCCTGGGTGTTCTTTGGAAGGACTGGTGCTAAAGCTGAAACTCCACTACCTTGGCCACCTCATGAGAAGAGTTGACTCATTGGAAAAGACTCTGATGCTGGGAGGGATTGGGGGCAGGAGAAGGGGACGACAGAGGATGAGATGGCTGGATGGCATCCAACTTGATGGACGTGAGTTTCAGTGAACTCCAGGAGTTGGTGATGGACAGGGAGGCCTGGCGTGCTGCAATTCATGGGGTCACAAAGAGTCAGACACGACTGAGCGGCGGAACTGAACTGAACTGAGACAGTTCTCTTAGGCCTGATGATGTTTTTTTCTGGGGAAAACGGAGGAGGAGAAAACCACAACTATGGGTGTGACTCTAGGACTCAGAAGAGTAAATTTATAAAAAGTCTGAAAAAGTCTGGAAGAGTCTGGAGAAGTACATATAACCATACTGGGCAGCTCTGCTTCATGAAGCCATTCAATACTGAATCAAGTTAGTCTGTTCCTTAGCTCCACAGTTTATTCAGGGTATAAATTTTGTCCATTTTCTTTAAAGGGTTTCATTATCATAGTACCTGATTTTGTATGCAGGGCTTGAGAGGGGAAAGGCAGTGAAAAGCGTGTAACTTCATTGGGAAGATATCACACAAGTTGTACATATCACTTCTGTTCATATTGTATTTGACAGACCTTAGTTACATGGTTGCATCACATTCAAGGTTTGCTATTTAGCCATCAGTTCAGTTCAGTCATCCATGCATACTATTAAACTTTGAGGTGGAAGTTTCCATATACAAACCTTCAACTTGTGAACTTTCAAAGATGTGACCACATGTTTTCATGTCCAATCACATTAGTTCACGTGTCTGACATACATTGTCACATGCGTGCATTCTCTACCAGTGGTTATGTTTTTGTGTACTTCTGTGTACAGTACTGTATAGAGTACAGCGGTACAGTATCTTTATTCCAAGCCCATAATGTCCAGAAGCAAGTGTAAAAATAGCAGTGATATAGCTGGTACTTCTGTACTTTTCAAGGTACTAACTGTACGATTAAAAATGTTTATTTTCTGCATTTATTTTTATGTATTACTTATGTGAAGAGTACAATAAATCTATTACAGTACAGTATTATATAGCCGATTGTATTAGTTGGGTACCTAGGTACCTTTGTTGGATTTAAGAACAAATTGAACTTACAAATGTGCTCTCAGAATGGAACTCATTATGTAGGGCACTTACATAAACAAAAATGGAGAGGATAGATATTTGAAGATAGTTAATTTTATCTGATGAAAAAAAAAAAGATTGCCCCTGAGATTTTCTTTGATCAAAACAGAATATCTTGAACAGCAGCATCTCATTGACTTTAGCTAACAGAGATCTAAAGAAATATATTAGCACTTATAATGTTATTGTTCAACAAGAGTATTCACAGAGAAAAATGTACTACATATTTCCATACATACATACATACAAATGTGTACTATAGGGAAATGAATGTATGACATTTAAATTTTGAAATTTGAGTCAATAGTTCACAAGTACATGCCTTAAGTAGTGATTATATAGAGAAATATATTTCATGTTCTAATTTGTCCCAGTGGAAAGATAGCTTGAATGAAGAATTATTTATTTCATCATTAAGATTCAGTATAATTTAAGAATACTCACCTCCAGAAAATAAGGGGCCATATTTTTATAAAAATAACTTTTTCTCAAATGATTATTTTACTTTGGTAATATGCAAATCAGTTATGAGAGTAGCATGAATAAATGAAACTAAATTAGTCATTATTAAAAAATACACCCTTAAAATGCACACTTTGTCACTTATTCTCTTATTTCTGAAGAATATTTCCAAATTTCAGGTAAACACACTAAGTAATCTTATTTGCATATTAAATAGTTCTGAATTATGAACAACCTCTTAAATGTAATAGAATATTCTGTTTACCTGTAGGTTACTGGTCATAAAGCTGAGAAAATCAGCTCATATAAGTTACATTAATTATAACTCACAAACATTATTCTTTGTGCCAAGTTTATAATTGAGACTGTTTATTTTCCAGGATGTGCAAGAGCAGCTGTGGGCTATAAGCAGGAGAAGCCATCTTTGCATTTTTCATTGTTGCTTTGTAATTGACTAATTTTTCCTTTGATAGTCCCTCATAAAAGGATTCCAATTACAAATATGATATTTTCATTCCACCTCTGTATTAATCCTAAAGCCACTGTTTTAAGTTTTAACCCATGAGCATGCTGTTTTCCTCCAATTAATTCTTAGTAACAGAATGCATTTATTTGAGGCAAAGGGATAATATACTAATAAAATATATGGTACGACTTACCAGAAGTAGATATAGATGTAGTCATCAGATTTGACAGATGATTGATGAATTCTTACTATACAAGAGTTCATTTGTTAAGCTAAAGGGCAACTCAAGTTCTTTTTGTATTTGTGCATTATCCTTAAAAATATTTTTATAAGTATGACCTATCGACATAGGTAGTGGAATGAAAAGAGTGCAGTAATAAACGTGGCCTCTCCCACCACCTTTATTTACTAAAATCAACCTTCGTTTATAAGCAGTTATATGAAAATCTTAACCCATAGTTTCAAACACGAAGAGCATCAATTTCATTTTCAGTTTTTCTATTAATATAATCTTGTCTCCTATATTACATCCCTATTAAATCATATTGGTTTAAAAATATCTTCAGAAAAATCTCAACTAGGTTCAGCTCGGTTCAGCTGCTCAGTTATGTCCGACTCTTTGTGACTCTATGTATTGCAGCATGCCAGGCCTCCCTGTCCATCGCCAATACCCGGAGTTTACTCAAACTCATGTCCATTGAGTCAGTGATGCCATCCAACCATCTTATCCTCTGTTGTCCCCTCTCCTCCTGCCTTCAATCTTTCCCAGCAAAAGGGTCCTTTCAAATGGGTCAGTTCTTCACATCAGGTGGCCAAAGGATTGGAGTTTCAATTCAGAATCAGTCCTTCCAATGAATATTCAGGACTGCTTTCCTTTAGGATGGACTAGTTGGATCTCCTTGCAGTCCAAGGGACTCTCAAGAGTCTTCTCCAGCACCACAGTTCAAAAGCATCAATTCTCCAATGCTCAGCTTTTTTTATAGTCTAATTCTCATATCCATACAAGACCACTGGAAAAACCATAGCTTTGACTAGACGGATCTTTGTTGGCAAAGTAATGTCTCTGCTTTTTAATATGCCATCTAGGTTGGTCATAACTTTTGTTCCAAGGAGCAAGCGTCTTTCAATTTCAGGTGTTATGATGGACTTCCATGGTGGCTCAGACGGTAAAGCGTCTGTCTACAATGCGGGAGACCCGGGTTCGATCCCTGGGTCAGGAAGACCTGCTGGAGAAGGAAATGGCAATCCACTCCAGTACTATTGCCTGGAAAATCCCATGGAGAGAGGAGCCTGGTAGGCTACAGTCCATGGGGCCGCAAAGAGTCGGACACGATTGAGCCACGTTCCTCCTGTTATGATAAATGCTCATTATTCTAATGAGAATTTTTCAAGTAGCAGGTGTGGTCTCTAAATTCTAAGTGGACTTTGAGAGAGATTAGGTATTTGGGATATCTCTTTTGGGGAGAGGTATGTGAGTACATTTTATCCACTGAAGAAAAATGGAGTAAATGCTCAATAGCTATAGCAGACTATAGTGGAGGCAATGATGTTCATTCAGTGAGCCATCTAAATTTTCCTCATTGGCAAAAACATATATTTCCAATTCCTCTTGATCCAGGGCCAGAGTCCTTGGTCCTTGATCCTTGGGTCCAGGGGCTATCTATAACCAAAATAAATTGGAGAAAGTGAAATTCCTCCTTTCAAGCCTGAATTCCAAAATCTCCTGGATGATCTTCAGTTTTTGCTATCTTCCTTTGCTTGCCAGAAGTATGAAAGAACAGCTCAAGAAGAAATAATTCTGCACTCTCAAACATGGCAGCCACACACTACATGCAGGTGGCTATTGAGAAATTGAAATGTGGCTAGTGCATTGGAGGAAACTGGTTTTTAATTTAAGGTAATGTGAACTTAAAGAGAAGCATAGGATTCACAGCTACAGTATCAGACAGGACAGCTCTAAGAGTTGGCTGTGTAGAAATTCAGAGGAAGTCAGAATCCTAAAACATCACATGGAATGTTTCCTTTTGAACATTACAATCAGGCTGTGTTGTAAGAAATGAATTTATAATTTAATGCAGGGAGATATTTTTATTCTGTCTTAGAGTAACTGGAGTTAATCAGCATAACAAGTCCTATTTGTAATCTCAGCATTCAGAGCTGTCGCATGTTTTGGTGAATACATGAACAAGCATTCAATATTCATATACTCTGTGGGGATTGAAAGAGCATTTGTTCAAAAATATATGGCCTATAAAGCGATTTTAACTGTTAGCTTACACAGGCTTACATATGTGTGCATGTATATGAGTATGTGTATATAAATATATATGCATTTTGGAAATAGATAATACTCATATAAAAATTAGCGTGACATAATTTTCTCTACATTCTGATAACTGAGCTTTAGCAGTGAAGTTGAACTGGTAAAAGATTTTTAGGACCCTTCAGAAAGGCAACTTAATTTAAAGAACTAATTTAAAATAATCATGTGGTTTCCTTTCCGTTAGCATACCAAGTGTTCCCTCCATGATGTCTGTCAATGACTCATATCTCTGCCACATGGTGTTAGAAGTTTTAGGTGTTTTTTTGAATGAAATTCAAGGAATAAAGGAGTAAGACATATAACAATGTTCTGAGACCACTGGATCCCATAAAGATGAGAGCCCATCTCTTGCATGAGTGTAGTCTTTTCCTATTAATGGTGTATTCAGTGACACAACTGACTGAGAGAAGCAAGTCCTTTGCCTCCACATTAGGTGTCCCATGTGTGTTGTAGACATGGGGACAGTGGAGAGAGTGACTGATATTCCCCGGGAACCCTTTCACCCTCGCTCTTACAGTGCCCTCTCTCTGACAGTAAACTCTCAGAGGTGGTGTGTGGCCATCCTTTGACGATTATTTTTGCTTGATCATTGCAACTCAAGGTGTATTTTCCTGGGTCACAATCCAGAAATCAAGGGGATTTTCTAGGAAAAAAAAAAA
Organism: Capricornis sumatraensis; assembly: GCF_032405125.1. Classification (NCBI taxonomy): domain Eukaryota; kingdom Metazoa; phylum Chordata; class Mammalia; order Artiodactyla; family Bovidae; genus Capricornis; species Capricornis sumatraensis. The sequence goes on along the minus strand of NC_091082.1, from coordinate 24,836,094 downwards.
ATCTGCACTGCATATATAGAAAGAAGAACAGAAATATATAGAAAGTCTTCCAATGATGCTTTTTCCAGAGAAATTCTAGTCCTATTTAGGGGGCTTTTCTTGGGACATAGTCTGATAAATACTTTATGAAGCAAAAATATAACAGGTGCCTAATTCATTCCTATTAGCGGAATGTGTCTTCTTTTAAATAAGTCAGTGCCACAGAAGAGTAGAATAGTGTGCATAGCCAACACAATGCCCAATTAAAAAAAAAAAAACAGATTAATTATAGGAACCGGATTATACACAGGTAACTCATAGGTAGGAAGACGGGACTTATTTCACTCTAACAGGAGGAGAAGGAGAGATGGGTGCCAAAGCAGGTAGCTGGGTAGGCTTGGTGGAGGCTTACAAGAGATCCCCATAATCTGATTTCCTTCTGTGAACTGCTCTGCTAGAGGTGGCAAAACACACAGAACAACATAATAGATGATAAATATTGGCCCTAAAATAGCTGTAGAACATTTTAGGGATCTGAAAAAATATGTATTCTAGTACTGTGTTGTAAGAGCCTGTGTTGTAAGCAGTCATTCAGACTCCTGCAAACAGATTGCACTAACTACACCTTCCCTACCAATGCCAAAGGGATGACAGTTGTCTTCTGCTGGGTGCTTGTGTCCAGGAATTATGCCAGGAGGAAGCACAATTACTGTCCTATCAATGTACTGCCAGGTCAAATTGTGCATTTCTATACTTTCAATGAATAAGAGCTGAAGAATTTGTCTCCTTCATGTCAGGCTGTATTATGGTCAAGAGACTTTTCTTTAGAAAATAAGTAAGGCTTAAGTCTGTTATCAGTGAGTTTATTGAAACGAATAAGCCATAGCTTCAGGCAAAAGTCTATACAAATCAGTTTGATAAACCTAATTACCACTTTTTATAACACCTTTGGGCCACTTTGAAATAGAGTCCAAGCACCATAGAGTGGATGGCTGACTTTCCCCAAAAGGCCCTGAGACATTGATTTAATTGAACTTTTTCCAAACAAAGAGCAGTTTCAATTTTTCTCAGTCGCTCCAAGTATAGGGAAGGAAAGAATTCAAGCATGTCCTGCCAGTCCTTCATTTCGAAACTGTAAAGCCCCAAATTCCTTATTTTAGCATCTTTAGTATCATTAACTAGAAGATTTAGTAGCTTTATATCACACTCTTTTTAGCTTAACCTTATTAAATGGGAGGATATGTTAGTGTATAAAGGATCTGATTTGTGTGATTATTCCCATTGCTATCACATGAACGCACTGCTGAACTAATTGTTGTCTGGTTTGTTCTACCACCTGTCCCAGAGCCTTGCCATGCAATACCTGCTTACTGTCTACCTTTCATTAGCTGCAGTAATTTCAGATTAGTTTTGGCAAAACACAACTGTATTTATACCACTCTTTATAATTTGTATGTAATTTTGGCCCCAAAGCTTCTGAGAACCATTTTTATAGCGTATCACAGTATCACTCATTTCCAAATGCATATCTTGCTGTTATTCAATATTAATTTAATCTGTAACCAAACATAACCATTCATATATTTTTACTCAGAATGTAACTGTTGATATTTATTTTAATTTTGAAAGCAAACTTTATTAAATTATAATATCCATTTAGAAAACCATACAAATCATAATATATAGCTCAATAAATTTTTGTAATCTGAGTATATTTGTTTAATCAGTGCCCCAGATCAAGAAACAGAGGATTAGGAACATTCCAGAAGCCCCTTTATGACCCTTCCATTTACTAAGCTGTCCTGCTCAAGGGTTACCAGGATTCAGACTGTTAAAGGCATGTTTGGAATTTTATACTGAAATCATATGATGTACTGTTTTTAAAAACTCTGTTTACTTTCCCTAAACACTGTTTGTTAGATGCAAGTTGAATGCAAGTTGTTGTTTACCTAGACTTTTTTTAATATAAATTTATTTATTTTAATTGGAGGTTAATTACTTTACAATATTGTATTGGTTTTGCCATACATCAACAGGAATCTGCCACAGGTATACACATGTTCCCCATCCTGAACCCCCCTCCCTCCTCCCTCCCCATACCATCCCTCTGGGTCATCTCAGTGCACCAGCCCCAAGCATCCAGTATCAGGCATTGAACCTGGACTGGTGATTCATTTCATATATGATATTATACATGCTTAAATACTTAGACTTTTTTTAGTCTATCAGGCTTGAATTCTCAGATCTCTTTTATTGCTTAAAATACACAATGTTTAAAATGCTATTTCCCAACTCTAAGTCTGTTTTCTGCTCACTATTGGAATTTCTGAACATTTTTCAAGCAAGTTCAAAAGCTTCTTCCATGATACAGTCTTCACCACTTTTCTTCTTTCACCTCTGTTTTCAGACAAAATATGGTCCTTGATATTCTACATAAGCATAAAATATTTATGATACTTCTAACATTGTACTCAGTGTATTCTGCTCAGCTTCTTCTTTCTATTGTATCATGTACTGTATATTAGATACTTTTAGATACTGGGAGATAGAGTGCTGAGACAAAATAGACAAAATAGACAAAGAGCTCTTGCCTTACATTGCAGTTGACGATTGTAGTTATTTGAACTGCATTCTGTTCCACTTACTGGAGTCCAGGCACAGGACCAAAATACTGGCAAGCAAGACAAACCTTACCCTACAACGAGGAATATGGACAAATTCTTACATTAGTACTATCCTACAAACTGCTGAATTCCATATAAATGAATTCCAGCCAAGTCTAAATTTCCTTATCGACTTTTTCCTAGTTATACGTTCCCATTATTGGACCAAATACGGCCCAAAGAGCCTCTGTAAATACTTGGATAATTTCATTCAGACAGGATGTATGTCCCTTCTCCACATACATGCCAAATTTAGTTCGTATGTCTTGACTGATGATGTTATACACAAACAAACAAATATATAAATGTATTTACCATTCACACTGTGAGACTTTTTGGAGGGAGCAAGGCAAGTTCCAGGTATGTCAGAAAATAGTTTGAGAAAGGAGGGTACAGAGTGGCTTTGGAGTCCCATGGTGCCTAGGAGGTAGGGCTGGGAAGTGATTACCCCTGCACAAATGTTGGGACTTGTGTGGTCTGAACCTCCTGCCAGTAGGAAGGTAGGGAGTGGTTGGCTTTTCTTATGCACTTGCCCTAAGGTGAGGACAGGAGGGAAAAGAAGAAGTGTTGGGGCTTGACAGTTGTGAACAAATAAAAAATGAAAATAATAACAAATAAAAAATAAAAAAATGGAGTCAGATTCAATTTCAGTAAACTTCCTGATTTTCCCATAAGGTCTCAAGAATTCAGTATCTTTCTTTTCGGTATCCAAAGCAGAACAGTGATCATATTATTTACTGGAAGTAGTTTCTGGCTCAATGTTTCTGATAACTTAATCCTCTGTCAATGTCAGGAAAGTCAGGTAAATTGTTATAGAGAGTGGGGATTATTAATCCAGAGAAACAGGTAAAAGGGTTAAGAGAAAGCTGTTGGGGTGTCAGTTCAAAAATATCTGACTCTTAGGAGCATAGCTCAGGGACTGTGTGAGTGTGTGTTAAAGGGAGAGAGAGAGATATGAAAAAAAATTACTTTTGTAATGAAGTGTTAGCAGAGAATCTTCAGAATATAGTAGTTTGTAGAAATCAGTTCAGTTGTTAAGTCATATCTGACTCTGTGATCCCATGGACTGCAGGACACCAGGCTTCCCTGTCCATCACCGACTCTGGGAGCTTGCTCAAACTCATATTCATTGATTCAGTGATGCCATTCAACCATCTCATAAAAATCCAGGCTTTGTATTTCCATGAGTTAATATAAATGGGTCCTTTACTTTTGGCTAAAGGTGGAAAAATGAAGTTTTTTGGTTTTTGTTGTTTATTAATTTGATTTTTCCCCTCCATGCACCTAATTCTGATAAGAGATGGAGGGAGAAATGATGGTGTGGTACAAGTTCTATGTTATTTCTTTTCCATTCCCCAAATCAGTGATAGTTTTGTTTTTCTCGTTGTTGTTTTTAGTTTGTTCTATCTTTTTTGGTGATTGTTTTGAATCATGTGTGTCAGGCAGATGTTTAACAATCACTCCCTCCTTAAAAAATCATAACTTGAACTTGATTTGTATCACAATCTTATTTCCATGATGTAAATAGTATTACCATGGTGTATTTCAGGTAGTCAACAAGAACATACCACTCTTTCAGATCTTTAGGGATTATTGTCACGAGATGAAGTAGCTGACAAGTACTTTCTGAGGTTCTGAGTTTAAGTAGCAATGTGCCAAAGGCTGACTCAGAACTGCAAGAAAGCTAGTGTTCTGCTACTGATGGCCTAGAGGAACCCCCTGCAGACAGCAGCTGTGCCCCGCTGAACAGCATTCTCCCTGGGCAGAAGTCACACAGAAAGCCATCAGGAGGACAGTGGAGCAGAAAAACATGATTTGGCTTCCTCCTGAGTAGCACAGAGAACTCCGCTGATTCCCAGAAATGCCTGGCATAGAAGGCAGACACTGCGAGGCCTATGAGAGCAGGCTGAGGCTGAGACAATATATTTATCATATCCATTTTGAATCTACAGATTGTTGAGGAAAAGCGACTCTCATTACCATTGATCAAACACAATTGGGAAACAATTACAAAAATGTAGATAAAAATTAAACTTTAGATTGAGAATATAAGTATAATCCTAATTATAATGAACATTTCATGTTCTTTACTCATGACTAATACAATGTGCAGGAAAGATTATAAATTCATTAAAGGTTAAGTTCTAATCCAAAATCTGATTTAAACTTAAGACATATCTTTAATTTTCATCAAAATTTCTATATATTATACATGTAATGGGTCCATTTGTTCATGCAATAACGTGTTCATTATTTAAATAATAAAAGCCAGCCAAAAATTATCAATGGCAGTGATATCGATATTTTTTTTTTCCCATGAACTATGTCAAATAGGCTCTAGAGCAATGGAAAAATAAATAAGCAGTGACTAAATACTTAATATCTATATTTTGTTTTACATGTGAAGATGTCCGTTGCAAGGCCTTCCATGTCCAGTATATGCTCCTTAAACACTCATTGTTTAAAACTTTAAACCTTAGGGTTGGAATGTGGCTGTAACATCTTTTTGTATTGAAAAGAACAACTAAAACAACAAAAATTTATGCCTTTCTTCTTCCCCTTTCCCTTCTGTTTTAATGTTTTCCTCCTTTCTTTAAGTCCTTCCTCTCTCTCTCTCTCTCTCTCTTTTTTTTTTTTTTTCTTTTCTTGTTCTTTCTTTTTTATCTCCCCCTTCTCCCTTCCTTCCTGCTTTCTTTGTTCTGGGAAGGGAAAACCATCCTCTAAACTGTGAACACAAACACTGCTACGTCCAGAGAGAGACTAGATATTGAGTATTTGCTTTCTAGCCTCTATAGTGGAATATAGCAAGGGAGAAGCAGTTTGAAGTAGGACTTGAAGAAATCAACTACATTGTCTATCACGGGGATCTTAAGTTATTAGTTTTCATTGTACGCCACAGGACCTAACTCTTACGTTGGGAGCACACAGACAAGAAAAAGGAAGAAAAATAACTGAAGCTGCAGAACTGGTGTGGTTGTCATCACTGCCAAACATTAAATGCTGTGTGGTACTGTGATTACGCTTTGAGAATTAAGAAGATAATCAGTACTGTTACTGACATCCAAGCATCACTGTCTTAATCCAAGACATGAATTCCATGGTGAAATAATTAGCAGGCAGTGAAAATACTGGGTAGCCATACAAGCCTGGCAAATGCCCACCACCAATCTTTTTAGGACACTCCTGAATGTCATACACCTACTCTATAGAACATTCATCAATTTTCATTCTTAATTTTCTCTTTGTTGAGCAAGAAAATCCAGAGCTCAGTGTTGGAATCTCAGAGCAGGTCTATATACAGTATGCTCTAAACTATGTTTTTCTTAAACATGCATTGGCAAGATTGAATTTGTAAACAGTCTGTGGCAACTCTGGTGAAAACATCCTTTGTCTTCTTCTCCACTAACACCTTGAAGTTCTGAGCAGTTTTCATTCTCCTCTCTCAAAGGATTTCTGAGATCAATTTAACTTTTTTTCTGTTATTTTGGAACCTTAATCCCTCTATCCTTTACACATGAACTTCGTCTATGCACTATTCTGATGCATGTATACATATGCAGCCCAATATCTAAGTGATATTCCTAAGAAAACTGGCCAGTGTGGCTTAATGTTTTACTCTTCACAAGGCAAAGAAGTGAAGAGGCACCAAAGATGAAACACTCTAGCACTCTAGCAAGGGGTTAAGGAGAGGGAGACTTCATCTTTTCAAATCTATTCATTAGCATGTGTATCTGGGACAAGAACTGATTATAGGATAAAAAGTCGCACTGAACTTTAAACAGTCTACTTTGCAGTGTTTCATGCATACAAAACAATATGCATAATATACATGTAAGTCTGCAGTATCATTAGAACATTTGTACCCATGTAAGACCTAGAATATTACTGTTGAGTTTATTTTTTTTATTTTTTTTTCCTTTTTTTTAAATAGACATTTTCTCCAAAGAAGACATACGGATGGCTAACAAACACATGAAAAGATGCTCAACATCACTCATTATCAGAGAAATGCAAATCAAAACCACAATGAGGTACCACTTCACACCAGTCAGAATGGCTGCGATCCAAAAATCTGCAAGCAATAAATGCTGGAGAGGGTGTGGAGAAAAGGGAACCCTCCTACACTGTTGGTGGGAATGCAAACTAGTACAGCCACTATGGAGAACAGTGTGGAGATTCCTTAAAAAATTGCAAATAGAACTACCTTATGACCCAGCAATCCCACTGCTGGGTATACACACCGAGGAAACCAGAATTGAAAGAGACACATGTACCCCAATGTTCATCGCAGCACTGTTTATAATAGCTAGGACATGGAAACAACCTGTTGAGTTTAAACTATATACTCCTCCGCCAGCTTCCCTGGTGGCTCAGAGGTTAAACTGTCTGCCTGCAATGCGGGAGACCTGGGTTCAATCCCTGGGTTGGGAAGATCCCCTGGAGAAGGAAATGGCACCCCTCTCCAGTACTCTTGCCTAGAAAATCCCATAGATGGAGAAGCCTCGTAGGCTACAGTCGATGGTGTCGCAAAGAGTCGGACACGACTGAATGACTTTACTCACTCAACTCACTCACTTCACTCACTCATTTGCTATTATATACTTTCTTGCACATGCCTCTTGCACTTGGGTACCATTTTCTGCAAGATGTATTCATCAGGATGAAGAATCTGAATGTTTTCAAAACTTACATTTCCCCTGGTACTAATAAGATTTAATGTATTGCCATCTATGTGTTTTCCTCTGCACAGAAACAGTTTCCATTTTCAGGTCACATTCTCCTGAGATATTTGATTTTTCTCTTAATTGCACACTTACATATTTTGGATATTATTCTTTCATGGCTATGCTTTTCAAAGATCTTCTCAGAAATATTGGTTTATCTTTAGGCTATCAATTCAAATCTTCAAGTTCAAAACAATCAAAATGATTAATTTCTGCCTTCTTGATTTACTCATAGTGTACTTCTGCAGAGGTCTTTTTATTTATAAAATGGATATCATAAAAATGTTTTATTGTTTCTTAACCAGATTTTAGTTTTTAGTTTATCTAGAATTAAATTTTGTGTGTATTATAAAATAAAGAACCTGATATCACTGTCATCCCCTTATAGATATTGAAGGAACTGTCCACAATAGTTATTTTAAAGATTTCTGATATTACCATTATTGTATAGCAGTGTTTATTGTATGTGTTCATCTCTTTCTGGACTTTTTATCATGATCCATGTTTTAATTGATAAATCTATGATCCACAAAAGAACCATTAAGTATGATCATTTTGCAATAAATATGAATATCTGATAAGGTTAGCTATCTCCATTTATTCTTCTTTTTCAAACTATTTTTAGATGTTGACTTTTTCATTTAAATTTTATAATTATTTTCTAGAAAAGTCTTTCAACGGAATTATTCAGATTTAAGCCAAATATAAACAATGATTTGGGTGAAACTAAGATATTTACAATATTGTTATTCCTGGAAAAACGTTTGGCTTCCTTTTGCTGATTGTATTATGGAAGGCAGAGTGCATTCCTACCTCTCTGTAACATCAGTGGGAAGTTACAGTAAATTAAGAAAGTATATATGTTTTTGTTGATTCTTTCCACTTTAAACAAAATCCTGCAAGAAAAATGTAAACACACCAGAGGTTTGCTGTCTGCAAGTACGATTTGCTGTCTGCAAGTTGTGATGGATGGAAAGGAAGCTTTACTTAAGCTGCTTCTGGCTGACAGTCCACTTTGATGGAGAATTCTGAGATTGGGAGCCTTTAGGTACCATATAACAAGGTAGAGCTGTTAGAAGTGGTTATCATAAAGTATATGTCTTATGAAAGAATAAATATCTGGCCCAAACCACTTCTAGACACATCTTTTGCTGGGAGGTTTGTGCCCTGAGATGGGAGCCAGCATAGGAAAGAGCCTGAGACCTCACCTGAGCTGCCTGTTTCATGTAAGCTCAATCAAGCTAAGAGACAGAAAGAGATGAGCAGAGAACAGAGTCCGCTGAACATGGGACAAAGCCCTGGGGCCTAACAACTGTATATAGACAAGATCTGTAGTAGTTTGTAAAATACAGTTGACTAGATAGGGCCAATGAAGAGAGACTGAGACGACCTCAAAAGCAGATGATGAAACAGTAGTGAAATCAAGATGGAGGTGGGGAAATAAATTAACAGTTGATTACAAATTGAAAATCGATGATGTTTATGATGGTTTCTAGTATATCATCTGGGCAAGTGTGTAAAATTATCATTCATCAATGTTAGAAATGCAGGAGAAAAGGAACAGATTCTTAAAGGTAGCTTTGGGTTGAGTTGAAGTTGATCTTGGACACTTAGGAGATGATATTTAGTGCTTATGTAAATATACAGAAATGCAATTAGCATTAAGTAAGATGGGAATTATTGATTTTTAAGTTTTTGATTGGACTTTCTTTGGAAAGCTGTATAAAGTACAAAGAAAGAATGAGGTGGAAACTTGGGCAAACCAGTACTTATAGGATGTAGAGAAAATGTACCTACAGAACAAAATGACAATGTTATGATAATTTTCCTTCCTATCCTGGTGCACTCTTTATATTTTGTATTTTTATAATTTTAAAATAACTACACAAATTTCACACAAGTATTTGTAGCAAAAGTATCTCTTTCCTGAAGTAGCCAAATTGTTTACTTCTATAGAATTGCTGTGTTGAAGATATTTTATCATGCTATTTTAAGAAACTCTTTCATTATGCTGAAAAATTAAGTAAGTATATTTTCTAATACTAAAGTCAAGCCTAAACTGTGCCCCTGGATTTTGAAGAAAGAAGTATTTCTTAACGTTTTCAGTTCTAGCTGTAATCCTGGTTATCATTACTATTCCTCCCCTATCCTTTATCATAATTGTGCTCATATTGTAATGCCTCATATTTATGAATACTATTATGTTTGCAATCTTTTTATCTTATTTTTAGAACATGCTTCATGCATAATAATTCTTTTTGTTCCCTAATTCTAAAACCACATAATTTGTTGTCTTATCAATGGACTTAAGAGGCTACCAGATGTATCTATTTACATGGTTGATTTCTGAACAGAAGTAGACAAACTGTAATCATTCAAGGAGTGCCAAAATACGTTCTTTAGTCACCAAGACTATTTCAACAGCTAAATTAAAAGGCTTAATGCATTTTTCTTAGCATATTTTTTAAGCAATACCATGGAATTTCATTGTACTTGCTATAAAAAACCAGGTTGAGAGTTGAAATCAGTTTCCCTACCAACATTTTTAAAAAGAACTCAGGGTAATACAGAAGAATGATTAAGTAAGACTTAATTTAACTGGAATGCTGGGTGAAAGTCAAGTTTAAAACAAACATGAATAACATTCCTTTGAAAAATCCTTGATCATTAAGTTTGGAAGCTTCAATGGGAAAAGAGTAGAAACAGAGTCGGGTCTCGTATTAGTTTCCTGTAGGCACTGTAACAAATTGCAACAGATTTAGTGACTTAAAACAACACAGATGTATTCTCTTACAGTTCTAAGAGCTGAGTCTTATGGGGCTGAAATACCAAGTTGTCAGCCGAGCTGGTTCCTTCTGAAGGTCTGAGTGGAGAATCTGTTCCCTTGCATTTCTCTGCTTCTACTGACTGCCTGGGCTTCTTGGCTTACGTCTTTACCTCCACCATCAAACTGCATCTCTCCCATCTCTGCATCTGTCATCACCATAGCCGTCTTCTCTGCTGACTCTCTGGGGTCCCTCTCATAATGGTTATCATAATGACATAGGGCCTATCTGGAGAGTCCATGATAATCTCCCAGTCTCAAGATTTTTAACTGAATCACATTTGAAAAGATCCTGTCATCACATAATACAGCATCCAAGGTTCCAGGGATTAAGGATTGGGCATATTTTGGGAGCCATTATTCAGGCCACCACAGTTGAGTTGTTCTCTTTTCACCTGCTTTGTATTCCTCTTCTCTTCTAAGAATTTTGCCTCACAACCCCCTTCCTTTTCTTTGCTATGTTACACTTTATACATTTGATGCCATGGAGGGGTCCTAGGCTTGTGAAACTGGCTTTTTTGTTTGAAAAAAAAGAAGTGTATTTGGCCATTTGCCACTACATTTGAATGTTCACGAGTGTTTTATTTGAAGGCCTCATTGCCATTTAAAATTGTAATAATTTTGTGTATGAAAAGTTTAAAAAAGGGCATTTCAAGCACATGGAGGAGTATATTAAAAACTCCATCATGTACAAGCTTGAAGATTTTGAGGAGCTAAATTTGGAGGCCTAGAATAGAGTTGTCAGTTAAGAAACAGAACATCCAGTTAAAATTGAATTTTTAACAAGTCAAATCAAAATATTAAAAATATAAAAGAATATTTTTAGTATAAATAGATCCAGCCATCGGATGATACATCTTCTACTTTAAAAAGAAATTTGTTTTTTGTTTTGTTTTTTAAATCTGAAATTTAATTTATATGTGTGTTCTTTTTTTTTTTTTTTTTCTCTTCCAATTTTGTTAAATCTGGTAACCCTAGCTGCTGCTGCTGCTAAGTCACTTCAGTCATGTCCGACTCTGTGCAACCCCAGAGACAGCAGCCCACCAGGCTCCCCCGTCCCTGGGATTCTCCAGGCAAGAACACTGGAGTGGGTTGCTATTTCCTTCTCCAACGCATGAAAGTGAAAATTGAAAGTGAAGTCGCTCAGTTGTGTCCAACTCTTTCCTCTGTCCATGGGATTTTCCAGACAAGAATACTGGAGTCGGTTGCCATTGCCAAGTTCTCCTGCTAACCCTAGACTAGGGTGAATAAGAGTGTGTGGTTGTGGGCCAGCGGTTAGGACTCCATGCTTCCACTGCAGGGGGGATGGGTTCAATCCATGCCCAGAGAACTAAAATTCCACATGCTATGTGGCCAAAAAAAAAAAAAGGTATAAAAGAAAAAAAAATAAAGAAAAAGAGTATGTAGTAGATGATGATCGAGAAGTCAGAGTTATATCTTGCAGGGACTAAATGTCAACAGAAAAGGTTTGCCTATTTTTTCTACATGTGATTCAAAGCCATTGGAAGGTTTTAAACATACAAGTGATAAATAAAATCTTATTTATATTCTAAGATAACTGCACTTATGTCTTTGTGGAAGATAATCATAAAAGGCTGAGTTTAAAGCAGAGACAGTATGACTCGTTAGTCTGTCTTGGCTAGAGATAATGGTGACTGGAACTTGGGAGATAATCAAAGTATAGGGAATTGAATTCAGTTGGTAGACAGGTGTTCAGTACAACTGTTAGCACGGTGCTAGAGGGTGGCAAGATCAAAGGAAGAACCTTGGTGAAAAGAGAATGAACAGAAGAATGGAAAAACTTTCCAAACTTGAAACCTAAGTATGTTAAGCAGTGAGCAGGAGCTTCTTTTCAATAAAAAAGAAGGAACATAGGGGAGTTACAAAGTTACTATCTAGTAGAGAATAACAATGAGGAAGAAACAAAGTTTCGGCATCTGTATCATTGCTTAATATGTGGAATAGTTACAAGAGTATTAGCATTGGCTGGGTGACATCACCCAGCTGGCAACATAGGTTGTTTCTGATTTTTCTCCTCCTTTCAAGAAGAGCAACTAACAGCTATTCAAGAATGAGATACACGGAAAAAATCTGAGAACACCAAGGTAAACCTAAAGCACTTGCTGTACCGCAAAGGGTGGCCCTGCATCAGCAGGCGGCAGGTTGACCACCTGGCTTCACTTTCTGGCAGGCGTAGCACCATTTGGAGAAGTCTCAAGCTGTGAGCCTCCTATTCCTCCAGTGAAGAAAGAGAACCATGGGGACAATGTCCTCCCTGTGCATTGTGGGTGGCTTTGCCGGAGCCCCTACTTTGATCCAGCACCACAGGATGGCAGGGGTCTGTGGGGCTCAATCACCGGGAATCTGACTGTGACAGAGAAGCAAGGAGGGACTTGTAACAATCCATCAGTGCACAGATCCTGGCAGAATTCTCGTCTGTAGGGCCAAAGCTGTCATTCCAACAGCAGCAGACGTCATCTGCAGAACCAGGCTGGGGGTACCTTCTGACCAGAGAACTTGGTGAGGGCAGGTCTACCTGATTTGGAGCTTTAAGCAAGATGTTTTATGGGTCCTAGAACCCAGACTGCCCCTATCCGGACAAAGAGGTATACAGCCCAGCTTCTGTAGGGAGTATCTCCTAGGCCTGTCTGAACAGAAGGATTGGCAGTCACTTCTGGGAGTTGTGCCATTCAGTAGCACTTGAGTGGAGGGGCAGGCAGAGCTGGTTGTCCTCAGAGCAAAGTCAGTGCTGGACATAGGGTATCTCCATGCTCCCTACAACAGGGGAATAATTCATAGCCAGGGCCAAGGGTGGCATCAAGCTTCTCCTAACACTGTGTTGGAAAATTCAGAGTAGCCTAGGGAGGCCCCTTCCCTACCCCTGTAGGTAAGGGAGCCCAGACATAGCCCCACCCACTGGGGAGCATCTTTCAGAAATATCTGACCAGAGGGACTAGAGACAATCCTGGAGACTGCGAAGCCCAGGGGCAGTCCAGCTGAGAGGCTGGCAGAGCTGAGTTTGCCGAACAAAACCAGTGGCCCTATTTGTTCAGGAAACATGGAGTGCAGAGTTAAGTCTTGAGTTAAGACAACAAAGAATCTTAACATCTTCACGGCTGCTTCTCCTGCAATGCCCAGGCAGGGAATATAATCCATAGCCTTACTTATCACTAAATAGAGCCTCCAGCCTATCTGACCAGGGAACCCACCCAGAGCACATCCGATGTTACAGAGACTGTTCAACGCCTGAACACAGAGCACAGCTTGTGACTTTGCCCATCCCCAGAGCAAAACCAGCAGCCTCACCTGTTTGGGGAACACTCTGGCCTGATTCTTTACTGCCCGAGCCACAGGCTACCCACTCCGGTATTATTTTGGATTTCTCTGGTGCTTCAAATGGTAAAGAACCTGCCTACAATGCAGGAGACCTGGGTTCGAGCTCTGGATCAGGAAGATCCCCTGGAGAAGGGAGTGGCTACCCATTCCATTATTCCTGCCTGGAGAATTCCATGGACAGAGGAGCCTGGCAAGCTACAGTCCATGGGATTGCAAAGAGTTGGACACGACTCAGCCACTAACACTGGGCTGATTCTGAGTTGTTAAGGCGCTATGCCCCATCCTGCTACCCCATCAGGACAAGGAACCTAATTCATAACCCATCAGCTACTGAATACAGCACCTAATCCTCACCATCTCATAAGCCTGACAGAGAATCCAAGCAAACTCAGACCCCATCCTACAGCCTCTCTTGGGAAGAAAATGATGCCAACAGTTGGCTGACTGTTCTCAAAGCAGTGGCACATCCCCCTGCCCCCCAAGTCAGACATATCTTCAAAGCTCAATCAGTTGCCTCACCTAGAAACAGACCATGATAACAGGTCCTATCTACCCAAGGAGATTACAAAGATCAAAGACTAATAATTTTAAAAACAGCAGAGAAAATAAGTTACATACAAAGGAACCTCATTTGCCTATCAGTGAATTTTTAAACAGGAACTTTTTGAGCCAGGAGAGAATAGAAGGACAAACTCAAAATATTAGGGAAAAAATGTCAGTCAAGAATTCCATAACTTCTGGAAATACCCATCAGAAATGGAGGAGAGAGAAAGATGCCTGACCAAACAAAACCTAAGGCAGTTCATTACTGCTAGACCTGCTTTACAATAAATACTAAAGGAAGTTTTGAGTAGAAGTTTCACATGCAAGCAAGGTAATACTCAAAATCCTTCAAGCTAGACTTTAGCAGTACATGAACCAAGAACTTCCAGATGTCCAAGCTGGATTTAGAAAAGGCAGTGGAACCAGAAGTCAAACTGTCAACATTCATTGGATCATGGAGAAAGCAAGGGAGTTTCAGAAAACATCTACTTCACTGACTGTGCTAAAATCTTTGACTGTGTGGATCATAAAGTGTGGAAAAGTTTCAAAGGTAGGGGAATATCTATTTCCTCAGAAACCTATATGTGGGTCAAGAAGCAATGGTTAGAACTGGGTAGTGAATAATAGACTGGTTCAAAATTGGGAAAGAAGTACAACAAGGCTGTATATTGTTACCTTATTTAACTTACACTCAAGAGTACATCATGTGAAATGACAGGCAAGATGAATCATGAGCTGGAATCAAGATTGCCAGGAGAAATATCAACCTTAGATATGCAGATGATACCACTCCAGTGGCAGAGAGTGAAGAGGAACAAAAGAACCTCTTGATGAGGGTAAAAGAGAAGAGTGAAAAAGCTGGTTTGAAACTCAGTATTAAAAATACCAAGATCATGGCATCTGGTCCCACCACTTCATGGCAAATAGATGGGGGGAAAATGGAAGAAGTGACCGTTTTCTTTTCTTGAGATCCAAAATCACTGAAGATGGTGACTGCAGTTATGAAATTAAAAGATGCTAGCTGCTTGGAAGAAAATGTGTGACAAACCTAGACGGCATATTAAAAAGCAGGGACATCATTTTTCCAACAAATGTACATATAGTCAAAACTATGGTTTTTCCAGCAGTCATGCACAGTTGTGAGTGTTGGACCATAGGGAAGGCTGAGCACTGAAGAATTGATGCTTTTGAACTGTGGTGTTGTAGAAGACTCTTGAGAGTCCCTTGGACTGCAAGGAGATCAAACCAGGCAATCCTAAAGGAAATCAGTCCTGCATATTCATTGGAAAGACTGAGGATGAAGCTTTGGCAACTTGTTGTGAAGAACTGACTCACTGGAAAAGACTTTTATGCTGGGAAAGATTGAGGGCAGGAAGAGCTGGGGGCAGCAGGCATGAGATGGTTAGACAGCATCACTGACTCAATGGACATGATTTTGAGCAAACTCCAGGAGTTCGTGGAGGACAGGGGAGCCTGGTGGGCTGCAGTCCATAGGGTTTCAAAAAGTCAAGATTCTGACAGGACTTCAGAGACTGAGCAACAACAAAAAGAACACTAACATCATTAAAGACATAAAAAATCGGGTCTATAGCTCACTGGTGATGGTAAATATATAGTCACAGTTAGATTCTGCAATATAGTAACAGTTGTGTATAATTCACATAACAAAACTAGTTTGGAAGTTAAAAAAAGAATGTAGCCAAAATAACCATAGTTAAAGTAATCTGTTACTAGTTATACCATATAAAAACATGTAAATTTTAGTAGCGATAACCTAAAGTGTGAGGGTGAAGAGAAGTAAAAGTGCAGAGTTTAGAAACTCTATTGAAGTTAAGTTGTTTCCAGTTTAAAACAGAGTGTTACGAGATGAAGGTATTTTATGTACGCCTCATGGTACTGAGAGAATTGGATATTCACACATAAAAGAATGAAACTGGATTCATATCTTTTACCACCCACAAAAATTAACTCAAAAGGGATTGAAGACTTAAATGTAAAACATGAAACTCCTAGAAGAAAACACTGGAATAAAGAAAGCTCTTAACATGGGTCTTGTTAGTGATTTTTCATTATGACCCCTGGAGCACAAGAAACAAAATACAAGCCAGTGGGACTACTTTAAAATAAAAAAGCTTCTGCGTAGCAAAAGAAGCATTCAACAGAGTGAAAAGACAAGGAATGGGAAAATATATAAGGACAATCTATATGTCAATAATCACTACAACTCAGTAGTGAAAAACAAATAACTCAAATTTTAAAATGGACAAAGGACCAGAATGGAAGTTTTTCCAAGGAAACTATCCAAAAGGCCAACAGGTGTATGAAAAGATGCTCAGCATCACTTGTATTTGCTGTTGTCGTTCAGTCACCCAATCGTGTCTGACTCTTTGCAACCCCATGGACCCATACCAGACCTGCCTGTCCCTCACAATCTCCTGGAGTTTGCCCCAGTTCATGTTCATTGCATCGGTGATGCCGTCCAGCCATCTCGTCCCCTGCCGCCATCTTCTCCTTCTGCCGTCAGGCTTTCCCAGCATCCGAGGCTTTTCTAATGAGTCATCTGTTCACATCAGATGACCAACATACTGGAGCTTCACCTTCAGCATCAGTCCTTAAGGTGAATATTCTGGTTTGATCTCCTTTAAGATTGACTGATTTGATCTCCTTGTACTTCAGTTCAGTACAGTTCAGTCACTCAGTCGTGTCTCTTTGCGACCCCATGAATTGCAGCACACCAGGCCTCCCTCTCCATCACCAACTCCCAGAGTTCAGACTCACGTCCATTGAGTCCGTGATGCCATCCAGCCTTCTCATTCTCTGTCGTCCCCTTCTCCTCCTGCCCCCAATCCCTCTCAGCATCAGAGTCTTTTCCAATGAGTCAACTCTTCGCATGAGGTGGCCAAAGTTTCAGCTTTAGCATCATTCCTTCCAAAGAACACCCAGGGCTGATCTCCTTCAGAATGGACTGGCTGGATCTCCTTGCAGTCCAAGGAACTCTCAAGAATCTTCTCCAACACCGCAGTTCAAAAGCATAAATTCTTCAGCTCTCAGCCTTCTTCACAGTCCAACTCTCACATCCATACATGACCACTGGAAAAACCATAGCCTTGACTAGACGGACCTTTGTTGGCAAAGTAATGTCTCTGCTTTTCAATATGCTATCTAGGTTGGTCATAACTTTCCTTCCAAGGAGTAAGTGTCTTTTAATTTCATGGCTGCAATCACCATCTGCAGTACTTAGGGAAATGCAAATTAAAACCTCAGTGAGATATCACCTAAAGCCTGTTAGGATGGCCACCATCCAAAAGACAAGAAATAACTGGGTGTGGAGAAAAGGGGAAACCTTGCCACTGTTAGTAGGATTGTAAATTGGTATAGCTATTATGAAAAACAGTATGGAGGAGCCTCAAAAAATTTAAACTATATATGCCATCCTGATCCTGAAGCAACGCTCATTTTTATTTTCTCAACTTTTTTGCTGTGCTGAGTGCTTAGTTGTGTCTTACTTTATGGCTCTATACCATACGATCCAACAATTCCACTTTGGAGGATATCTCCAAAGAAAACAAAATCACTGCCTTAAAAAATATATGCACACCTCTGTTTATTATAGCATTATTTACAAGCTAAGACATGGAAATAACCTAAGTGTCCATCAGTGGATGAAAGAATATAATAGATGTGATATATACAATGAAATATTATTCAGCCATAAATATGAGGAAATTTGTAACATTTGCAACAACATGGATGCATCTTGAGGACAATATGCCAAGTGAAGTAAATTAGACAGAGACAGAGTAAATTAGACAGAGAAAAACAATATATATCTCACTTATATGTGGAATCTAAAAATCAAAACAAACCACCAACAACAAAAATCACCAAATTCATAGAAAAATTATCAGACTTGTGGTTATCACAGGTAGAGACATGGGGAACTGCAGAAAGGTGGTGCAAAGGACAACTTCCAGTTACATTAATGATATAAATAATTACTAGAGATGCACAAGATGATGACTATAGCTAACACTGCTGTATGATATATAGGAAAGTTGAAAATAAATTTCATGTTCTTATCACAAGGTGATTTTTTAATTATCTTTTTATTATATCTATATGAGAAAATGAACTGGTGCTAACAACCTACTGTGGCAATCATTTCACAATATATACTACTAACCAAACTATCATGCTAAAAGCCTTAATTTATACAGAGATGCATGTCAATTATTTCTCAATAAAACTAGAAAAACAAGTATTAACATGTTTTCTTTCCCCCAAAAAAGATTCTATTTTTTTGCCTATTATAATAGTGCTTGGGAATATATTGTATTTAACTAGTTCACAACCAGAAACCTAGAAACAACTGCTTAAATTTTAGTGCCATTTTAGCATAAAAGTTAATCTTTAACTATTATAGCTTTTTGTTGTTAAAAGATTTTGCCAGCAAATTTGCTCTTAACTTTTTCTTTCTAAAGAATTGTAAAAGTGTTGTTAGTAGACAGAACTGACATTTTAAACAATATTGATACTAAGGAGAAGTATGTTTAGAGGAAAGGAAACATACTACTGAATACATTGTTCTACCTTAAAGTTAATACAATATTGAATTTATTCTCCTTGATGTTAGAAAACTGCAATTTCTTTCCAGTTTTCCTCCTGTCATTAATTGAAGCAGCAAATAACTCTTTGCCAATAGAGTTTCCTCTGCACTTGTAACACAGCCTTCACTGCTGTTAAATCAAGCACAATTAATCACCAAGTATTATTTCTTTCATTTTCTTCTTGCCCTTGTGTTCTCTCTCCAGTTATTTTCCCATCAAAATTAGTTGAGCATAAAGTTCTAAGTATTAACTTTATGAAACATTAATGCTCAGCAAACAATTAAGTTTTATAAATAGAATAATGTGCCTCAGGGATTCAATGTTATAAATTATGATGACTGTTTGAAAAAAATTGCAGGACACAAAATTAACACACAAGATAGTTTCATTGCTACTCTATAAAAGAGTATGAATTATTGCCCAACTTTTAAAAATCATATATATCTATTCATTAGATAATTCCCACTTTGAAAAGAGATATAAAAACCAAGGAATAAAAAATGTTGCAAATGTCACAAAAGAAATGAAGATTTTTAAAAACTGTAATGCACAGAATATTACTCTTTTTCTTAATACCTTAATTCAAAAGTTTGCCTTTTTTTTTCACAAGGAATTAAGGTTACCTAGAGCTAGCAAATATGTTATTGTGTTGTTTTTTGTTAAATAATGACTATTTACTGTAACACATACATCACCTTTGAAGTTATTCATTAGGACAGACTCTCCAATCACAGTTAGTTGGTTAAAAAAATATTTTTAACATTTATGATTGTCTTCCAGAACAACTGCAGCACTTTAAACTACTACCAATACTGTTTCAAGGTATCTGTTTCATCAACATTATCTTTTGTCACTAAAAACACTAAAAATTATTTGTTGTTACAACTTATCCTTGTTAATTTAATGCTAAAATATTATCTCACTATTTCTTAGTAATGTAGTTCTTTGAAAGTACCTCAAATATTATGAAGAATTATAATCTTGTATGTTTAATGAGATGTTTTGTTAAAATATGTTCTTTTCCTTAGTCTATGTTATTATTGTGAGGGGAGATCTTACTCATATCATCTGTGAATTTTAGGAGTATTTAATGATATGAACGGAAAGGATATATTTCAGATATGATGAATATGTAGCACTTGTTTTTAATATTTTACTGAGATTCCTATTTGACTTTCAGTTTTGTATCAAACAAAAACAATTTTGATTGGCTTATCTTGACCTATAAATTGGTACTGTTTGTCCAATCAAATTGTCCAATCTTCTTTTAGTCAAAACCATCCATAATTTTTGTGGTTTAAAAATATTTCCCCAGTTCACAGTTTTTTCAATTGCTAATCATAGTTGTTTTTGTTGTTTTTCCCAATGACTTGACTTCTGACATCAACTACCTCTTAAGATTTGTAGGATTTGTATGTGATTTTATGTAAGACAATCATATGAATCATGTAATTTTCACATAATTTAGGATCCCGTATATGCCAAATGGGTTTTCCTGGTGGCTCAGTGGTAAAGAATCTGCCTGCCAGTGCAGGAGACATAAGAGACGTGGGCTTTATCCTGGGTTGGAAAAATCCTCTGGAGAACAAAACGTCAACCCACTCCAGTATTCATGCCTGGGAAATCCCATGCACAGAGAAGCCTGGTGGGCTACTGTCCATGGGGTAGCAAAAGAGTCTGATATTAGTGACTAAACAACAGCAAAATATGCCAGATATTTAGACTAAATTAAAAAAAAAAAGATTGTTATGGTAATTCTGGGGTTTTATTATAGTTACTTTAACATAAAATAGATGAGTAGAGTAGATTCTCTAATATAATCCTTATTTACATAGTTTTAGTGTTATGTTCTCTATAAGATTATTAACATATAATGTCTGAAAGTTAAAAAAAAAATTATAGCACACTATTTTTTTATGTTTTGTATGTTATGTGAGCCAGATTTTTTCTGGGATCCCTCTAATGATTCAGCTGAAAAAGATATATACTACGAAAACCAAAACAATAGATTTTCTTTAGGTCTTCATTAAAGCTGGACCTATGTCTCTATGACCATAAATTGTGGTTTTCTTCTCTGACTCTACTTGACATCTGTCAGTTATACCAAATGCCTGGATTAATTTTACCTGAAACTTTGGTCAATAAAATGTTAGACCCATTTGCTGAGAATCTGCTTCTTGTCCTATGTCTAACTTTCACAACAAGGTAGCTACAATTATTCTTATTTTACAGATGACAAAACTGGGCTTAGGAAAAATGAAGAAATTCAGCTATTCATAGTAAATGATAGGACTGGAATCTCAATCTAGATCTTTTCACCATATTAATTTTGACCACCTCATCTCCCATGGATCTCATTATAGTGATTGCATTAATATAAAGAGAGCCATCAAGCTGTTGACTATCAAGATACAGGAAAAAAATTATTACCATCTTTAGTGACCCTTAAGATTTCAAAACTTTCTAGCAATTTAATTTAAAAAGTTCTTCAGCCTTCTCAGATTTATATATTTCTTTTATAAATTATATTATTATAAAAGGATCTCTGTGTTAAATAAACAATTGATATAATAGAGGCTTTGTGAGGTGGAGTGAACCTTGTGAGTGGAGTGAACCTTCATCACATACCAACCAATAATTTCCCCATGTCCTGCAGCACTATTGATAAACAGGATGATTTATTAAGAACTAAGAATTCAACAGAAAATAAAGAGCAATGCATCTGTCTCTTAATGGAATTAACATATATCTTATGTTATTGGTTAAATTAATCAATTTGAATGCATCTTATTTAAATCTACTCTGGATAATTATTACCATTGATTTCTTGAGCAAAAAATATATTGGCCAAATAAAAGTGTGCTGTTTTAGTAAATATCAAATGTGTGGAATGAGGAGACTTTAAATGTCTACTGACAAGAGACAGGCACACAGAGTTAATGGATTGTGGTCCCTATGATCCATCAGGTGTCACATGGCTGCTATCTAGTGATAAAATCAATGCAAGTGCTTTCAAATACACAGCACTGCTTCATCAAGGATTCTAACCTCCATATGTCATCACACAGGTATTTAAGCATCAGGCAAGATGTAGAAAATCTTCAAGTGGTTTTGAACTTATAAAGCCTGACGAAAGATTTGTATATTTTACAGATTTGTTTTCTTCTAGCTCAGTACACAACTTCAGAATATATCAATCTATCAACCATTCTTCTTCAAATGGTTGTGAATAAATTGTAACAGGAATTTTACTGCATGTTACACTGGCTAGTTAAATGAAAGCCCTAACTTAAAAGAAAATAGGAAAATGTATAACTTCCAGAGTACAGAGATAAGCTTCCTATCCAGTATCTATTGTTAAGATATATGATTTTGAGTTTTAAAATTAAAGTCATCTTAAAACATTTCCCTTTAAATAATGTGATTTTCTGCATCAATGCTCCCCAAAAGCAGTGATCTAAAAGTTATAGATGGACCTAGAATGAACTTAAATTGAAGTTCGATTTATATAGTGTGGAGAAATTTTAGTTCTCAAATAATCTACTTTGGTTCAATGTGCTAGGAATAAAGATTGTTGTATAAACCCCACACATGATTTCTAGTACAGTGAAGGTGACTGCTATTTGGAGAAACTGTTGGTCACCTGACCATAAATGGAAAGGAAATTTATTTACTTCTATGCTTTGGGGGTTAAGATATTATTTCATCAGAGCTCATGGCTAGGACTAGAGAATTCTTTTGTGACTAACTCAAAATATATTCAAAAATCAAGGGAGTATGGATGCACAGAATACACAATAGTAACATAACACATGATTCAAAATGTTATTCATTATTTTTCTTAACATCATATTTTCTATATGCTTCCACATAGTATCTTAATCATGTCAACAATATTAGTATGTGTAATGTTGGTGAGTTTGGGAGCACTTTAAGAAGGCTATTCTTGGCAAATCCATTCTTCTGAAAATGTCCCGGTTAGTCATGCATATTTTTATGAACTTACTTTATTGTTTTTAAGGGGACTTTCCCTTAATCCAAGCAAATTATTAGGTGGAGAATATTGGTCTGCTATAAACTGAATGTTTGTGTTGCTCCCAAATTCAAATATTGAAAACTAATCTCTAGGGTGATGGTATCTGAAGGTGGGGTATTAGGGAGGTGATCAGATCATGAGAGTGAAGGTGTCATAAATGGAATCAGTGCCCTTAAAAAAGAGACCCCAGAGAGCTCCCTTGACCCTTCTGCCACATAAGGACACTTCATAAGACAGCCATCTATGAAACAGGATACAGGTTCTCACCAAAACTGAATCATTCAGCAACTTGACTTTGGACTTTTAATCTCCAGAACTGTAAGATATAATGTTTGTTTTTTAAACCACCCAGGGTGACATTCTTATTATAGCAGTCTGAACAAATAAGACAGTATCCTGTTGCCCACGCCACCCATCAATTTACTTAAAAGCAAAATAGAATAGCAGTACTTCCTCCATTTTCACTTTAACCCCAAGGATAAACTCATAATACCACTAAAGGAAAATGAAGAAAAGAGAAGAACAAAAATAAGTTAGCTGCATGTAAAAATATAAGATATGACAATTCAAAACATAACCAAATTAATATTTAACTTTTAGTCAACTCATTAATTTAAGTAAACTTAGATCACCACTTTTCCATTCAGAACACTTGCTCTGACTTTTTCTTACTTTCTCTCTCTTTTTTTCTGACACTCTGTCTGCCTTTCTCCCTCTGAATTTGCTCCTGTTTCCTGCTTACTTTACTCTTTATTTACCAGAAAATAAGACAATAAGAAATGATGTACTTCAAAGCCTTCTCTTGTGGTTTCATTCTAGAAGTCTACACCAAATTGTTACTGTTTGTATAGGTGGACGAAAGTGAAAATGAAGTCACTCAGTCGTGTCCGACTCTTTGTGACCCATGGACTGTAGCCCACCAAGCTCCTCCGTCCATGGGATTCTCCAGGCAAGAATACTGGAGTGGGTTGCCATTTCCTTCTCCAGGGGATCTTCCCGACCCAGGGATCAAACCCAGGTCACCCACATTACAGGCAGACTCTTTAACCTCTGCACCACCAGGGAATCCCAGCTTTACTTATTTAGGTGTTTGGACAGAGACATAATTAGGAAATAGACATTCTGCAGTGAAAAGAGCAATGAAAAATACGTTTTACCCGGAAAAAATGTTATCAATTACCTGGACAAGGACATTTAATGCTAAATTCATAATCTCTGAGTTATATTGCAAAAAACTCATTTGAGAGTTCTCAGAATTAACTTCTAAGCACAAAAAGTTAGATAAAATTTATAACTCATAAAACTCAGCATTATTGGATCTCTAAGAAATTGCAATAAATCAAGGTTACATATATTAAACATAAAGCATACCCATAACTTATTTATTATAAACCATACATTTCTATTTGTTCATGTCACTAAAATATAGATGAGATGGTGAAATGAATTAGTTATGAATCACTGCCTATTGAATGAATGCTAATGTTATAGTTATTGATTTTTCCACGATATTTTTTTCCTTAAATTTCTGGAGAAAATACTCTTCAATTTCAGGTTAGTGTTACTATTGTGTTCTGTGAATATGTATTTGTATCATTGTGTGTTCTAGTCTATTAGATGCTTTATATACTCTGAACAACTTTAGCCCTGAAGGCTTTTCTCCCTTTTTAAGTATACCAGTTTAAAAAATAATGACTAGAAGATGTTAGTTTACAAATATCCTCATATATGAAAACTAACATCTAGTCATTAAAAAAATCTCAACAAGCTGAGAAGACAAGACCAAAGGGAAGGCACTCTAAAAATCACAAGAGGTTATGGATCTTGCCTTGGTGGTGAGGCTGTTTTTGGCCACATAGCTAATTTCAGAGTAACTCTTCCATTTAAAGTACTTGACAACCTATACATATCTTACATATGAAGGTAATGGGAATCTATGAAGACATTGAAAATATGCAGGGGTGGCGATGTAAAGTTGGAGGAAAGTGCAGAGTGATCATCTGAATGTTGAGATGATTACTGATTCAAAAAGTGAAAAGTGAAGTTGCTCAGTTATGTCTGACTCTTTGCAACCCGATGGACTGTAGCCTGCCAAAGGTCCTCTGTCCATTGGATTTTCCAGGCAAGTATACTGGAGTGGGTTGCCATTTCCTTCTCCAGGGGATTTGCATTCCTGCTTTATTACAGAACTCTGTGCTAATTTTATACCATTTTATGTGTAAAATAGACATCTTATAAGAGTATTTCCATGGACCCTAGCCTATTAACCTTACTACTGTTGACCTTTATTTTACTCCTTTATGAATAATCCACGTTATCACATAGTTGCTTTTATGGCAAGTCCAAAGTCCAAAGTCAATACCTCTCTACTCTATAATAATTAAGTAAATCCCTAATGGAGAATAATAGATATATATTCTAAGAAGAAAGGAGTCTGTTACTATAAGATATTTGGCTAACTTGAAAATGGAAAAAAAAAAAAACAGAGAAAACTCTAAATAGAGTTTTATTCTTTTTGATAGGCAGTTGCTTTTATGTTAAAAATTTTCAAAATTGGAAAAAACAGACTTTATGACATATCTGCTACTTCTCATCCTCTTTATTCTTTTTTTTTTTCCTTTTTTTTTATTAAATTTTAAAATCTTTAATTCTTACATGTGTTTGAGTTCATTTCTATGCTTAAATCTTTTTTATGTTCACTCATTATGTGCATCTTTTTCCAGAGCCAAATAACTTTTTCTTTAAATTCTTGACATATGGCTTGCAGGTCATATAGTCTCTATTACTACGAGTTAACTCTGCTTTTTGCAAATGCAATTATAAACATATGTGCATTATTAAGTTTAACTATTTTCTAGTACAACTTTATAAAAACAAGCGGCTAACTTGTGGGCCATAATTTGGTGACCTCAAACTTTTACATTACATCTTTGAGCATATTTGTCATTGATGTTTTCACATTTGTATCTGCTAATGATGTCCATCTCATATCTGGATCTCAGATCTGGATTTCTATCGACAGTTATTCTTTTCCTGCTTGCAGATCACATATTTCTTCTTTACATGTCACATGTATTTTTTTTCTTTTCTAAAAAAAATTTTGTTGTTTCTTATAGATACTATGTTATAGAAAGTTGAGATTTTCTTAACCTTAAAGAGTGCTGATTTTCGTTCTAGAAGGTAGGTAAGTTGCTGGCAAATTAACTTGATCCTCCTGAGGCTCATATTTAAGCTTTGTTAGTGAGAGTATACAGGCTTTCCTGGTAGCTCAGCTGGTAAAGGATCAGCCTATAGTGCAGGAGACCTGGTTTCGATCCCTGGGTTGGGAAGATCTGCTGGAGAAGGGCTCCAGTATTCTTTCTTGACTGGAGAATCCCCCCTGGACAGAGGAGCCTGGCAGGCTATGGTCCATGGGGTCGCAAAGAGTCAGATATGACTGAGCAGCTAAGCATAGCACAGTAAGACTATACCGATCCCTTATAGTGCTAGGGTCTGCTATTGCATATAAAGTCCTTTTTGGGACCTGAATTGACCGGCCTGTTTGGTTTGCTTGTTCCACTGTGGCTTATGCACATCTGTCTCTCAGTACAGTGTTGCCTGTGGTAGTGAAAGTGAAAGTGAAGTCACTCAGTCGTGTCCCACTCTTTGCGACCCCATGGACTGTAGCTGTAGCCTACCAGGCGCCTCTGTCCATGGGATTTTCCAGGCAATAGTACTGGAGTGGACTGCCATTTCCTTCTCCAACAGATCTTCCTGACTCAGGGACTGAACCCAGGTCTCCCGCCTTGTAGACAGACTCTTTATCATCTGAGCCACTGGGAAAGTTACGTGTGGTAACTCAATATTAAAACAGCAAAAGAGACAGAGATGTATAGACCAGTCTTTTCGACTCTGTGGGAGAGGGAGAGGGTGGGTTGATTTGGGAGAATGACATTGAAACGTATAATATCATATATGAAACGAATCGCCAGTCCAGGTTCGATGCATGACACAGGATGCCTGGGGCTGGTGCACTGGGATGACCCAGAGGGATGGTAAGGGGAGAGAGGTGGGAGGGGGGTTCAGGATGGGGAACACGTGTATACCATGGCGAATTCATGTTGATGTATGGCAAAACCAATACAATATTGTAAAGTAATTAACCTCCAACTAAAATAAATAAATTAAAAATAATAATAAATAAAAATAATAAAATAAATAAAATAAAACAATAATAAAAAGATTTTGGCATCCAGTCCCATCACCCCATGGCAAATTGGCAAATAGAAGGGGAAAAAGTGGAAGCAGTGACAGATTTTATTTTATTGGGCTCCAAAAACCTGTGGATGGTGACTGCAATCATGAAATTGAAAGATGCTTGCTCCTTGGAAGAAAAGCTATGACAAACCTAGACAGCATATTAAGAAGCAGAGACTTTGCCAACAAAGGTCCATATAGTCAAAGCTAAGGTTTTTCCAGTAGTCATGTATGGATGAGAGAGTTAGACAATAAAGAGGATTGAGTGCCAAAGAATTGATGCTTTCAAATTTTGGTATAGAAGACTCTTAAGGAGTCCCTTGGAGTGTAAGGAGATCATACCAGTCAATCCTAAAAGAAATCAGTCCTGAATATTCATTTGGAAGAATTGATGTTGAAACTGAAGTTCCAATACTTTGGTCACTTGAATCAAAGAGCTGACTTGTTGGAAAAGACCCTGATGCTGGGAAAGATTGAAAGCAAAAGAAGAAAGGAGCAGCAGAGGATGAGATGGTTAGATGGCATCGCTGACTCAGTGGATATAAATTTGAGCAAACTCTGGGAGACAGTGGAACACAAAAGAGCCTGGCTGCTGTAGTCCATGGGGTTGCAAACAGTCACACATGACTTAGTGACTGAACAACAACAACCACACACTCTATAGAAAGTCTGATACCCAATAACTGTTCTGTGCCAAGTCTTGCAGAATCTCGTCCTGTGCACATGGCACTGAGTCTTCATCCAATACCTTTTTTTTTTTTCTTTTTTTAAAGATAATAGTGGTGGTGATGGTTTAGTCACTTAGACATGTCTGACACTTGAGACCCCATAGACTGTAGCACACCAGGCTCCTCTGTCCATGGGATTCTCCAGGAAAGAATACTGGAGTGGGTTGCCATTTCCTTCTCCAAATTTATTTCTTCTCCTTATTATTAAAGATAATAATACGTTAATTAAAAGCTTTTTTTGTTCACCCACAGGCAGCTAAAATTTATATTTAAAACTGAGCCCAGTACAGAAAGGGAGCATAGAGAAGGTAGACACGGTGCATGCACCATTGATGAAAAGATGGAGACAGACCAGGTCTGGCGAGGGGCAAGCCCAGGACCCTAGACTGTCTCCTCTCATGAGGCCAGGAGAAGTGTTGGGGGTGGGAAGCTGGGCATCCCCCCTCACCCCCTGGCACTGCCCAGGGCACAGGCTTCTCCAGGCGGGGTGGTGCCCTCAGGAAGGCCCTCAGTTGTGTGTGGTCTGTTCTGCAGCCTGAAAGCACTTCCTGCTCACTCTGTTCCCCACCTCTGCCATGAGCTGCTGAGGCTGAACCCCACAGCCACTTTCTGAGCTTTGTTTATGTTTTGGAGAAACTTTGCAAAAGAGGTGGCTGCCCAGTGAACCATCATTTCCAACCATTTCTCTAAAGGATAAAATGATATGACTCAATATTTCCATCATTGCTAAACTGAGATCAGCTCACTCCTACTATTACTATATATTAAAAACATTATTTGAAATAAGCTATTTAAGGTTCCCATACATAAAATAGCTTATTATAGAAGAGCCTCATAAGGTTGATGTAAGAATTAAATTAGATAATTCATGTTGTAAAGTCCCTACTACTTACAAGTGACAAAAATACACAATGCTAACCATTATTATCTGTATTGTTTATTGTTATGTTGTTATTTTAATTATGTTTTTACTGTTATTTTTGTTTTATCTCACATAGGAAAAATAAGTGCTATATTGACTTAGAAATGTCTTAGAATCTATTTGGCATGTAGGTAAGTGGAGGTGAGGAGCCGTGGCTACAAAAGACTTTCCAGTGGTGTCTGTCCTTGAATAGCATGGCATTTCAATTCATACTGAAGATGAGAAATTTCATTAATGTCACAAAATACTATTTTCCCTTTTGTCTTAACTTCCTATTAGTCCTTCCTACTATGTTTAACTTTGAAAAGTTTGATTTATTTATAAATTATAAGTTGATAGCTTCTCCTCTTTAACTCAAAATGACTATATAAGTATGATTAAATTTTATGTTTCAGAAAACATAATCATTCTTTTTTTCCATTCACTCTAAAATTTACTGATCTACAGTGAATGAAAAGTGACCCCACGTTATCCTTCTCTTTGTATTATTTTCCAATTGGATGAAAACTATATTGAGTAACCTTCTACACTTATAAAATCTTAAAACCCTTACCAACTGTAAATGGCTAATTAATTCCATAAAACATCACAATGTATTTTACAACTAAAGAAACTTGCCATTACCAACTGCAACACTGAATAAAAATCATGAGGGCAATATCGAATAATTCACATAGCCAAGAAGCACCTCAGTCAAAGTACATGTAAATTAGCTTGTATATTTACAAGCATATTTTCTCACACAAATAAAAACTTCTTTTACTTAGCTGGACAATTTAATTGAAGTCTATATCCCAAAGTCAACATCCATTCTCTCATTAATATAAATTCTAAATAATCAAGTAAACTTGTTCTGAGAGTTTTGAGATATTCTACTATACTCTAATTTGAATAAAAATACTTCACTTAAAACCAAGCAAAAGGATATGATTGATTAATTTATTTTATACTAAAAATAAATAACTTTCAAGCTGGAATATCATTTTGGATATAAATAAATATTATTTCAGTTTCATAGATATTTAAGACTCAAATCTTCAATATAAATTCAGATTAGATAATTCAGATTGATGCATATGAACTGAATTTATTAGACAATTCTGTTTTCATTCATGTATATAGTTTAGTGAAAACATCTAAGCATGTAATTTTACAGCATCAGTATGGTTCAGTTAGTTATTTATAGAGTATCTCTCTCTTATTATATATGTAATATACATTTCATATATGTACATATTCTTATCCATAGTGTGCATATTCTTATCCATAGTATGCATATTATATTCACATAATAAATATAATAGATAACATTTATTATTATGTATACATCTATATTTACATATATATTAGATACATAAGTTAATACATTTAATTGATACATTGATGTCTATCATATAATATATATATATACATACTATATAGAGAGAGACAGAAAGAGTTTAATAGACACTGTTTACAGTAAAGATAGTGAAAACAATATTTTCATAGTCACAGCAGTTAGATGGTTAACATCTAATAGATACTTCTTAACTTAGTGATTTTTATACATTAATAATTTAACCTACAATGCATTTCATTTGGATAATATTAATTACTACTATTGCTTTAAGAAATAGTTGGAGAATCAGTGCAAGAACTTGAAGAGGTATCAATAATTCCTCCTAAAAGGGAACTAAAACCAATTAGTTTTATCAGCAAGAATCAATACTGCATTCAAGTTCTAGATTGTTTTCATGCTCTATCAACTCTGAACATATCATAGTAGACACGATTGATAATACTAATACTCATGAATATAGCTTCTGATTACAAATATAAAATGCCTGTTATCTAAAATAATTATGATTCAAATATTAAGAAGCATGTGACATTAGGAGCAATAAAACAATTTTACTAATCTGTCACTTTTTTCTTTTTTTATTTCCATTTTTAGTTTTCACTTTTTTTAATTGAACAATGAACTACTCAGCATTCTCTTTTCAGTATGTGGAAGTTTTTCATTGTTGTGACTGTATTAATTCAGATGTTCATTTTGTTTTTTCTCTTAAATATTTTTTAAATTCAGACTTTATTTCTTAGAAAAGCTTTAGTTTAAGAGAAAAATTGAACAGAACATACAGAGTTCTCATTTAATCCTTCCCTCTTCACACAGTTTCCTTTATTAATTGTTGTACAGTCACTCAGTCATGTCCAACTCTTTGTGACCCATGAACTGCAGCATGCCAGGCTTCCCTGTACTTCACCAGCTCCCGAAGTTCACTCATACTCATGTTCATTGAGTGAGTGATGCCATCCACAAATCTCATCCTCTGTCGACCCCTTCTCCTCCTGCCTTCAATCTTTTCCACCATCAGGGTCTTTTCCAGTGAGTCAGCTCTTTGAATCAGGTGGCGGAAGAATTGTACCTTCAGCTTCAGCATCAGTTTTTGCAATAAATATTCAGGATTGAAATCCTTTAGGATTGGCTGGTCTGATCTTTGTTCTGTGCAAGGGACTCTCAAGAGTCTTCTCCAATACTACAGTTCAAAAGTTATCAGTTCTTCGGTGCTCAGCCTTCTTCATGGTCCAACCGTCACATCCATACATGACTACTGGAAAAACCATAGCTTTTACTAGATGGACCCTTGTCAGCAAAGTAATGTCTCTGGTTTTTAATATGCTGTCTAGGTTTGTCACTGGCTTTCTTCCAAGGAGCAATCATCTTTTAAATTCATGGTTGCAGTCACTGTCCACAGTGATTTTGGAGCCCAAGAAAAGAAAATCTGTCACTGTTTCCACTGTTTCTCATCTATTTGCCATGAAGTGATAGGACTGGATACCATGATCTTAGTTTTTTGAATGCTGAATTTTAAGCCAACATTTTCTCTTTACCTTCACCTTCTTCAAGAGGCTGTTTAATTCCTCCTTGCTTTCTGCTGTAAGGATGGTGTCATCTGCATATCTGATGTTATTGATATTTCTCCTGGCAATCTTGATTTCAGCTTGTGCTTCATCCACCCCAGCATTTTGCATGATGTTCTCTGCATATAAGTTAAATAAGCAGGGTTACAATATACAGATTTGATGGATGCCTTTCCCAATTTTGAAGTATGTTGTTCCATGTCCAGTTCTCCCTGTTGCTTCTTGACTTGTATACATGTTTCTCAGGAGGCAGGTAAGGTGGTCTGGTATTCCTATCTCTTGAAGAATTTTCCAGTTTGTTGTGATCCACAAAGGATTTAGCACAGTCAATGAAGCAGAAATAGATGTTTTTTTCTAGAATTCTCTATATTTTTATATGATCTAACTGATGCTGGCAATTTGATCTCTGGTGTCTCTGTCTTTTCTAAATCTAGTTTGTACATCTGGATGTTCTCAGTTCACGTACTGTTGAAGGCTAGCTTGAAGGATTTTGAGCATCATCTTGCTAGCATTTGAAGTGAGTGCAATTGTGCAGTAGTTTAAATATTCTTTTGCATTGCCCTTCTTTGGGATTGGAATAAAAACTAACATGTTCTAGTCCTGTGGCCACTACTCTGTTTTCCAAATTTGCTGGCATATTACTGTGGTGTACTGGTACAACCACAATACATTGTTATTAGCCAGAGTCTCTAGTTTATAATCCCAGGAGAAAGGAGCAGTGAGCCCACAAGAGACTGACCCAGACTTGCCTGTGAGTGTCCAGGAGTCTCCAGCAGAGGTGTGGGTTAGTGGTGGCCTATTGCAGGGTTGGGAGCACTGAGGGCTGCAGTTCCTGTACTGGAACCTTTTGAAGGAGATCTCCATTATCTTCATTACATACCATAGTTTTGTCTCAGGTCAAACAACAGGGAGGGAACATAGAAAACTGTATTAACATTTACTGAGCATGGCACCCCCATCAGATCAAGACCCAGTTTCCAACACAGTCTCTCCCATTAAGAAGCTTCCATGAGCTTCTTATTCTTATCCATCAGAGGGCAGATAGAATGAAAACCACAATCACAGAAAACTAATCAAACTGATCATAGCCTTGTCTAATGCAGTGAAACTATGAGCCCTGCCATGTAGGGCCACCCAAGAAGGATGGGTCATGGTGAAGAGTTTTGACAAAACATGGTCCACTGAAGAAGGGAATGGCAAATCACTTCAGTATTCTTGCCTTGAGAACCCCATGAACAGTATGAAAAGGCAAAAAAGATATAAGACTGAAAGATGAACTCCCCAGGTCAGTAGGTGACCAATATGCTACTAGAGAAGATGGAGAAATAACTCCAGAAACAATGAAGAGATGGAGCCAAAGCAAAAACAACACCCAGTTATGGATGTGATGGAAGAAAAGTCTGATGCTGTAAAGAACAAGACTGCATAGGAACCTGGAATGTTAGGTCCATGAATCAAGGTAAATTGGAAGTGGTCAAACAGGAGATGGAAGAGGAAACAATAACATTATAGGAATCAGTGAACTAAAATTGACTGGAAAGGGTGAATTTAATTCAGATGACCATTATATCTATTACTGTGGTCAAAAGTAAGAAATGAAGTAGCCCTCATAGTCAACCAAAGAGTCTGAAATGCAGTACTGGGGTACAATCTCAAACATGAAAGAATGATCTCTGCTTGTTTCCAAGGCAAACTATTCAATATCACAATAATCCAAGTCTATGCCCCAAACAGTGATGCTGGAGAAGCTGAAGTTGAATGGTTCTATGAAGATCTATAAGACCTTCTAGAATTAACACCCCCAAAAGATGTCCTTTTCATTATAGGGGACTGGAATGCAAAAGGAGGAAGTCAATAGATAACGTAGAGTAACAAACAGGGAAATTTGGCCCTGGAGTACAGAATGAAGCAGAGCAAAGGCTAACAGGGTTTTCCTAAGAAAACACACTGGTTATAGAAAACACACACTTCCAACAACACAAGAGAAGACTACACATGGTCATCACCAGATGATCAATATAAAACTCAAAATGATTATATTCTTTGCAGCCAAAGATGGAAAAGCTCTCTATACACTTAGCAAAAACAAGACTGGGAGCTGACTTAGACTCAGATCATGAACCCCTTATTGCCAAATTCAGACTTAAATTTAATATAGTAGGGAAAATCACTAGACCATTCAGGTATTACTTAAATCAAATCCTTTATGATTATACAGTGGGAATGACAAATAGATTCAAGGGACTAGATCTGATAAACAGAGTGTGTGAAGAACTATGGATGGAAGTTCATGGCATTGACCAGGAGGCAGTGCTCAAGACTACCCCAAATAAAAATAAATGCAAAAGGCAAAATGACTGTCTACAGAGGCCTTACAAATAGCTGAAAAAAGAAGAAAAGCTAAAGGTGAAGCAGAAAAGGAAAGATATACCCATTTGAATGCAGAGTTCCAAAGATAGCAAGGAGAGATAAGAAAGCCTTCCTAAGTGTTCAATGCAAAGAAACAGGAAAACCAAAGAATGGGTAAGACTAGAGATCTCTTCAAGAAAATTAGAGATACAAGGGAATATTTCATACAAAGATGGGCACAAAAAAGGACAGAAATGGTATGGACCTAACAGAAGCTGAATACATTAGGAAGAGGTGACAAGAATATAAAAAAAAAAAAAAATCATTAAAAAACCCGATATTAATGACCCAGACAACCACAATATGTGATCACTCACCTAGAACCATACATCCTTGTATGTGAAATCAAGTGGGCCTTAGGAAGTATCACTATGAACAAAGCTAGTAGAGGTAATGAAATCCCAGTTGTGCTATTTCAAATCCTAAAAGATGATGCTGTCAAAGTGCTGCACTCAATATGCCTGCAAATTTGAAACACTCAGCAGTGGCCACAAGACAGGAAAAGTTCAGTTTTCATTCCAGTCCCAAAGAAAGGCAATTCCAAATAATGTTCAAACTACTGCACAATTGCACTCATCTCACATGCTAGCAAAGTAATGCTCAAAATTCTCCAAGCCAGGCTTCAACAGTACTTAACTGTGAACTTCCAGATGTTCAAGCTGGATTTATAAAAGGCAAAGGAACCAGAGATCAAATTGCCAATATCCGTTGGATCACCAAAAAAGCAAATGGGTTCCAGAAATACATCTACTTCTGCTTTATTGACTACACCAAAACCTGTGACTGTGTAAATCACCACAAACTATAGAACATTCTTCAAGTGATGGGAATATCAGAACACCCTACTTGCCTCCAGAGAAATCTGTATGCAGGTCAAGAAAGCAATAGTTCAAACTGGATATGAAACAACAGACTGGTTCCAAATTGGAAAAGGAGCATGTCAAGGCTGTATATCATCACCCTGCTTATTTAACTTATGTGCAGAGTACATCATGTGAAATGCCAGACTAGATGAAGAATAAGCTGGAATCAAGGTTGCAGGGAGAGATATCAATAACTTCAGATATGCAGATGACACCAACCTTATGCCAGAAAGCAAAGAAGAACTAAAGAGCCTCTTGATGAAAGTGAAAAAGGAGAGTGAAAATTGGCTTAAAACTCAACGTTCAAAACACTAAGATCATGGCATCTGGTCTCATCATTTCATGGCATATAGGTGGGGAAATAATGGAAACAGTGAGAGACTTTATTTTCTTTTAGTTACAAAATCACTGCAGATGGAGACTGCAGCCATGAAAGTAAAAGACACTTGCTTTTTGGAAGAAAACCTATGAGCAAACTAGACAGCATATTCAAAAGCAGAGACATTACTTTGCCAACAAAGATCTGTCTAGTCAAAGTTATGGTTTTTACAGTGGTCATGTATGGATGTGAGTGTTGGACTATGAAGAAAGCTGAGTGACAAAGAATTCATGCTTTTGAACTGTGGTGTTGGAAAAAAAAAAAAAAAAAACTCTTTAGAGTCACTTGGACTGCAAGGAGGTCAAACCAGTCAATCCTAAAGGAAATCAGTCTGAAGCTGAAACTCCAATGTTGTGGCCACCTGATGCAAAGAACTGACTTCTCTGAAAAGACTATGATGCTAGGAAAGATTGAAGGCAGGAGGAGAATGGGATGACAGAGGATGAGATGGTTAGATGGCATTCCCGACTCGACAGACTTGAGTTTGAGCAAACTCTGGGAGTTGGTGATCGACAGGGAAGTCTGGCATGCTGTGGTCCATGGAATTGCAAAGAGTCAGACATGACTAAGCAACTGAAGTAAACTGATAGTTTATCTGAAGGGTCATTCATTTTATTGTATATTTTATTGGTTTTGGCAAATTTATAATGTCATATATGGATATTACAATAACATACAGAATAAGTTCACTGGCCTTAAAATCTCTTTTGTACTACCCATTTATCCCTTTCTTTCTTCTATCCATCTCTACACATGACTGCTGCTGCTGCTGCTAAGTTACTTCAGCCGTGTCTGACTCTGTGCGACCCCATAGATGGCAACCCACCAGGCTCCCCCGTCCCTGGGATTCTCCAGGCAAGAACACTGGAGTGGGTTGCCATTTCCTTCTCCAATGCATGAAAGTGAAAAGTGAAAGTGAAGTCGCTCAGTGGTGTCCAACTCTTAGCGACCCCATGGACTACAGCCTACCAGGCTCCTTCGTCCAGGGGATATTCCAGGCAAGAGTACTGGAGTGGAGTGCCATTGCCTTCTCCCTGCACATGACTACTGATCTTTACACTGTTTCCACAATTTTATCTTTTCCAGAATATCATATAATTGGAATCATTTGGTATACAGACTTCTCACACTGGCGTCTTTTATTTAGTAATATGCATTTAAGTTTCCTCCATTTCTTTTCATGGCTTGGGATTTCACTGTTTCACATCACATTATGATACTCCATTGCATGGATGTACTATGGTTTGTTTATCCATTCCAAGGGTATCATGATTGCTTGCAAGTTTTGGAAGCTATGAATAAAGCTTCTATAAACATCTATGTGAAAGATTTTGTGTGGACATAAGTTTTAAACTCTTTTGACTAAATATCAAGGAGTGTAATTGGTGGATCATATAGTAAGAATACATCAAGTTTTATAAGAAATGACGAAACTGTCTTCCACAGTGTCTCTACCACTTTGCATTCCTTGCATGCAGTCAATAAGAGTTCCGGTTTCTCCACATTCCCACCAGTCTTCGCTGTCATCAGTGTTTTAGTATAGTCATTCTAACAGGTGTGTAGTGGTTTTCAGCTTTTCATTGTTGTTTTAATATACCATTATCTGACAATATGATATTCATCATATTTTTAAAAGCCTACTCTAGTATCACCATCATTCTGGAATTTAATGATATAGAACTCCACAGAGTCCTCATTTTGGTGGGAAGAGAGAGATCAGGAAACAAAAAAATGATATAATGTGATGCTATATATTCTAATATATCTAACGTATCTAATATCTAAGACTTTGTAACGTGAAATAATCTATTGACAAGCACAATAAAGAAATTACGTCTGGGATGAGGAAAACAAATAAATCTGTGGGAGATTCTCTATAGTTCAAAAGAGACGGAATGTGATGGTGGTGTGGGCTAGGATATCAGATGCAGAGTTGTTAAATGTTCATAATTTGAAAACTTGTCTTAGATATGTGGTATGAGAAAGATAAATTGAGATAATCCTAGATTCTTGTGTGTATGGTGCTGCTATATACTGACATTGGAAAGACAAGATAAAATAAATGGGATTAGGAAAAGCTGAAAACAAGTTTCTTCTGCAGTATAATGTCCTGTAATGACTAAACATTCAGCATAAAGTCACAAAAACTACTCATAAATTTAATCATTATATCGAATACAGTCAAACACTGTTACTGGCATTATAAGACTAGAACACAATTTTACTATAGAAATTCAAATTATTTCACTCCTTGGGAGGAACAGGGGGATAAAGGAATTTAAAACTGTCTCCCTGTCTACTTATTCACATTCCTTGCCAAGAACAGTTTAATATCCAGATGCTTCAGAAGAAAAGAAAAAAGAAAAGAAAACCCCTCCAGCATATGAGACCTGAAAATGCAGTAACACATTTTCATCTTTGCATTTGAAACTATTTTTCTTATAAAGGCTCATTCACACTGTTTAAACACAGATGTCTCTTCAGTTAAAGCTTTCCCTGAACCATATTTAGCATAGTTATATATTTTCAGCCCAAATTTAATTCCTCTCCATCTCTGATTTACATGTTAACAAGCTCTTTCTGGCAGTTGCTTTTAGAGAATAGATTGGCATTCCAGGAGTGAATGCATGAACTCACCCTGGAGGCTGTTAGAGTGGCTGAGAGGTAAATACCAGAAAATGGTTCTGTTTAATGACAACACTGCAGAGGTGGGGAGATTCAGTACAGTTGGTGATCATCTGGGTGTGGGTGGTAAAGACAAGAAATAATACAAGATGGCTTCTGGATTTCTGACTTTGAGAAACTGGATAGGTGGGAGAACCCTTTATAGATACATTAAAGAATTTCTACAAGGTGGAAACTGTCAATATTTTGGCTGGCATTTGACACTGAAATGTGTTTGGTTTAAAAAATATTTTTCATGGGCTAATTCTTTTTCTTTTATTTCTATAAACATAATTTGCAAAGAGAAAATAACATTTTGTGGGTGTCTATATTATTTGTTTGCAGCTCTTGAGTTTCTTAAGGAAAAACTTTTTGTTAAGAGATTATAAAGATATATATTCACATGCATTTTAATAATTTTAATTTCTTATTTTTATTTTTCAGTTCAGTTCAGTTGCTCAGTCATGCTCAACTCTTTGCGAGCCCATGAACTGCACCATGCCTGGCCTCCCTGTCCATCACCAACTCCCGGAGTCCACCCAAAGCCATGTCCATTGCGTCGGTGATGCTATCCGACCATCTCATCCTCTGTTGTCCCCTTCTCCTCCTGCCCTCAATCTTTCCCAGCATCAGCGTCTTTTCAAAAAGTCAGCTCTTCGCATCAGGTGGCCAAAGTATTGGCATTTCAGCTTCAACATCAGTCCTTCCAATGAACACCTAGGACTGATCTCCTATAGGATGGACTGGTTGGATCTCCTTGCAGTCCAAGGGACTCTCAAGAGTCTTCTCCAACACCACAGTTCAAAAGCATCAATTCTTCTACGCTCAGTTTTCTTTAGTCCAACACTCACATCCATACATGACCACTGGAAAAACTATAGCCCTGACTAGACAGACCTTTGTTGACAAAGTAATGTCTCTGCTTTTTAATATTCTGTCTAGGTTGGTCATAACTTTTAATTAAGCTTATATTAATTTTGCAGAGCATGTGAAAAGATACTAATCTATTTGGCCTTCAAAATGATGTCACTTATGTGAGAACTGTTTATTAATTAATAATATAGATTTTAATGGGTCATTATCTTCTAAACACTGTAACACCAACAAATTCAATCACATATCATCCAGCTGGTTTTCTGGAGATGAGACCTCATGGTCTTACAAATAGTTGAAATGGTTACATATATATTCAAATGCACTCATTTTAGGGACAGGCATTTCTGATGAATGTGTTCATATACTATCACAGATTTGTGCTATTTTAATAAATTTAATGTGCAAAAATATATTGAAACTTATATAGCATAAATATGTTAGAAAATAAATAAGAATGAATTAATAGTGATATCTTATATTTTTATTACTTTATTGATATAAAAAAGTGACCTGGAATGTTTTCTTTCTCAACATTTCATATATAAACCTTTTTAATGACAAACCATTCTCTGAATATTACTTTTAATCAGGTTGGCTAAGAACAACTGCTATATTTAAAATTAAGTGACAAATGCATACATATATACACACATATTCATATATGAAAATTTTAGGCCCTTCCAACTAAACATGTTTGTTTCATTTTAAATAAGCCTTTTTTTTTGGCTGAATACTTATATCCCACAATCTATTTAACACTTCAGTTTTATATATCATCCTGCTATATTATTAATAACAATATGATCACTCTTTTCAAATGCTTTGTCTCTAAGCTCCTGCTGCTGCTGCTGCTGCTGCGTCACTTTAGTCATGTCCGACTCTGTGCAACCCCACAGATAGGAGCCCACCAGGCTCCTCTGTCCCTGGATTCTCCAGGCCAGAGTACTGGAGTGGGTTGCCATTTCCTATCCAATACATGAAAGTGAAAAGTGAAAGTGAAGTCTCTCAGTCGTGTCCGACTCTTTTTGACCCCATGGACTGCAGCCTACCAGGCTCCTCTGTCCATTCGATTTTCCAGGCAAGAGCACTGGAATGGGTTGCCTTATCTCTAAGGGGCACGTTCAAATGACCTTAGTCTTTTCTCCTCCCTGAAAAAAGCAAGCAAAGGGAGCTGAAAAGCACAATGCCCACGTTCTCTGGACTTCTTCTGAGTGTTCCGACTAGCTTTCACATTGCAATCAGGTCTGCATTTTCCTTTCAAGGTCTGGTCCTACCTACAGATCTAGCCAGCACTGGATCCATCCACATATTTATTTATTTATTTAGGTATTCATGTACTCAGGAGTCTACCTTGGTATCCTTGAAGCTTTGCTGTCTGTGGACATAACTCATCCTCAGAGGTGTAACTGTGAAAAGTCTACTCAAGGAAGAGGGGATATGTGTATAATTACCACTGACTCGAGCTGTTGCATGGCAGAAACCAATACAACAGTGTAAAGCAATTTTCCTCCAATTAAAAAATAGATTAAAAAATAAAATTGTTTTAAAATGTAGGGTGAAAAAATAATCCTGCTTAAGATGACAACTTCTTTAAATTTCTTAAATATTTTACAATAATGATAGGATCAAAATTGTTGAGGGGCTTTATTTGCCTATAAATAAAATATATCAAAAGTAAAAATGTTTTAAACTGCAGGATGGTATAAGCTACTTTTAAAAAATCTACTCAGTGCCTTTCTATAGTCTGTGCAGTAAATACACAAACTTTGTAGATGAAACAACTTAGAGCAGCAAAACTTACAGTGGTGAAAAATTGGAAGGAGTGTCCTTGGAAACTTGTGACTTAATTTTCACATAGCCGTGACTTTAATTGTTGCCATGTAAATTACTAACGCATAATGTGTAGGCCAACACATTTCAATTTCGGTTTTCTTTCCTCCATAAGAAATAAACTCAGTAGCTTTATTTTCCATCAATTGCAATAAATATAATTAGTCTTAAATACTAAAATTACAAATCTTTCTTTTCAATCAAACCTTTCTAAACTTGTACCAAAAGAGTGCTTGTGTTCTGTGTACAATATCTAAACAAGTGTCATTATGACCTAAAAGCTTTGTGCCTTTTATGTACTTTAGTCTAAAACGTTTACTGCTACTGTTACATTTTGCAATTACAGTGAAGTGAGGCAGAAAATAGCAGTTCGAAAAATGTATTCAAGTAATGAAGTTTGAACCATTAGTTTCAAGGCTGTTGTTATTTTAGTAAATATTTAATCTTCCTAGCAGCATGGGTTCCTAATTGATCTTTAAGTATTATTGTTCCTGGACATTTCTAATCGACTCCTAATTGCTACACTAAGGCAGTTAGGGAATAAAATGTAATGGATGGTGGAGACTTTTATAGTACACTAAATCAACAGAATACAGTAAAATTTACAACTCATTTTTTGTCATTGAAAATTAAAACAGAGTACACTAATGCCCACATATATGCCCATCTTCTTTATTTTGAAGAGTTCAATCTAAAGAAAAGTATAGGTGATATATTATATTTATGTCAAATGAGATATCACATGTCCAATAAATTTTAAGGTGATTTAAAATCTCTTAAGAATAGCTATTTTTGGTTTACAGGTTTCTATGTATTTTATCTTAAGTTTTATTTGGATCATGTAAAATATATCTATTTGATAGCAAATGAAGAGCTTTCATTAATTTATGAGGACTTTATTGAATATCTACATAATATGCAAGATACTGCAAACTAGAAAGATATAACATAAACTCTTTCATATATTGCTAACAAGAGTTACATAGACACATGGAGACAACTCTTACATCTCACATAAGATCCATTTCTCCCTTGCCTTAAATGCATTAATGTCACCAGTTATCTTTCCTGTATGCAGTAAAGATATGAAATATGAAGGTAAGGTATACCTTACTTTCTTTTCCACTGTATGCAGTTATTATAGTTAGTAACACTCTTAAAATGTAGTACTGTGAGTATATCACTCTTTTCCACAGGATTTCTAACTATTGCTACATGACAGCATCCCTTATTTGGTTAATCCTGGATATAATAATTCAAGCAATACAGTCCTTTAAAATAGTTACCTTTTGTTTCGTGAAAGCAAAACATTTTTATGGAGAAACACTGCTCCGCAACACTCAGTCAGGAGGGGGCTCACTTCATGGGCATGGAGATTTTTTCAGAGACAAGCACATTATAGACTTAATGCCAGTCACAGCCATGCCTCTGCCTTTTTATGCCACTCTCAGAAAGACATTTTGTTTTTCCTAGGGTTACAATTTATAAAACTAAAGTGGCTGGAACCAATTTTGCCCTTACAAATAAAAAACCTAAAAAGAAATATAACAAAGAAGGAAAAAGTTCCAGGGACACAACTAAACTGGGTGCTGTGGATTCTGTTTGATCTATACTCAGCTCTGCTTGAAGATTATGAAGCACTCAACTTCTCAGTCCCATGAGTGAATCCATGAGTTCACTTTTTGAGACTTAAATTGGATTTTTGTTACATAAAAAGATTAGTTAATAAAAATAAATAAATTGGTAGTGATGCATAGACTGTTGGTAGTAATAGATGTAATTTTCTAAAGTAACTAGTGTTGGGGATAGGAAGGTAGAGAGCCAGAAATCCCTATCAAGTAATAACAAAATGTCTGTGTGTTACGTGTGTGTTTGTCACTCAGTCATGTCTGGCTCTTTGTGACCCCATGGGGGTGTAGCCTGCCAGGCTTCTCCATCCATGGGATTTTCCAGGTAAAAATACTGGAATGTGTTGCCAATTCCTTCCCCAGGGATGGAACCTGGGTATCCTGCATTACTGGCAGACTCCTTGCCATCTAAGCAACCAGGAAAGCCCAACAAAATGTCTAACTAATGCAAACTTGGTTGTTTCTTGTTGCTTAGATCAGAAACTTATTGATGCTACAGGTTTTGATGGTATCAGGGTAAATATCAAAATGTCAAGGAAGGTTCAATAAGAATTTATAAAAAAGAGAGAAATGATTGTAACTGGCACATGTGAATTGAAAGATGAATTCTGCCCTCATAAAGAAGACATTATATCTGAAGTTACTGAACCAGATGTTTGTAAGAGAGGGCCACACACCTTGTAGGGATTGAAAGTGAAATTCCCTTTCTAAAACTCATATTGGTGTAAGAAAAGTCACAGAAGCTAGAAACAGTAGGAAATGTCACTGTGACCCAT
The DNA here is from genome assembly GCF_032405125.1 of Capricornis sumatraensis. Classification (NCBI taxonomy): domain Eukaryota; kingdom Metazoa; phylum Chordata; class Mammalia; order Artiodactyla; family Bovidae; genus Capricornis; species Capricornis sumatraensis. The sequence goes on along the minus strand of NC_091082.1, from coordinate 24,793,170 downwards.
TCCAGCTGTTTCCTCAATGTGAAACTTCACTGTAAAGAGTAAACCACCAATCTTTACTCTTTGTCTATGAGTTGATATTTTTGTGAGAGTCTACATTTAAATGAGATCATGCAGTATAGTTGGTCCCTCCTATCCACAGATTCTACATTTGCAGATTCAACCAACCAGAGATCAAAAATATTTGAAAAAAAAATTTCATAAAGTTCCCCGATTCAAAACCTAAATCTGCCATGCCCAGGCAACACTTACATAGCATTTACATTGTAGTGGGTAAAATAAGTAATTTAGAGATGATTTAAAGCATACGAGACAATGTGTAAAGGTTATATGCAAATACTACACCATTTTACATAATGAATTGGGTGGCTGCAGATTTCGGTATCCATGGGGATATTAGTCCTCTGTGGAGACTGAGGGATGAGTGTATTTGTCTGTCTCTGATGTAACGGTGGTCAAAAGGTACAAACTTCTGGTATCAAATAAATAAGTTTGGGGATGTAAGGCAAAGCACATTGATTATGGTTTCAAATTGTGTATTTGAAAGTTGCTACAAGAGTAGATCTTTAAAGTTTTCTTGATAAGAAAAAATTATAACTATGTGTGCTGATTGATGCTAATTAAAATTACTGTGGTCATAATTTCACATTATATACATGCACCCAATCATTATTGTGTAAACTTAAAACTAATACTATATATTAATTACATCCCATTAAAACTGAAAAAAAAAGATTAAGCCATTAGGATATAGCAAAGGGAAGGAGGAAAACTATTCCTATTCTTTTAATAAAATAATCAAAATGATAGTGGCCAAGGTATCAGTGACTTGGCCTCAGGAAGAAAAGTGAGTGGCACACTAATACCTATTATTTAAAGAGACATCTTACTTAAGGATGGAAAAACTGAAGCATTGGCTCCCAGAAGCACATGGACTGGAAAAAAATGAAAACTGACTAAAGGCTACTGAGGTATTTTAGGGAGTCACAATCTGTCAAATGTTGACTGGCATGATGGTGATGGAGTGTGAAAATAAGGCAACACAGGGAAGAAAAGAGACAGAGTGAAAGAGAAAGAGTGTGATGACATCCTCAGAGACCTGTAGCCAGCTCTGCAACCAGGGTCCTAATTACAGAAACATTAACCCAGCCCCAGCCTTCCCCTTCCACACCACGCTGAGTGACATTCACAACCCTCCTAACAAAACAATTGCATGAATGCTTTTTTTAATCAACTACCTAATAATCTTTCTTCTTCCTTTATTTTCTCTCTCTCCCTCCCTTCCATTTTGCCTTTCCCCTGTCCCTCCCTCCCTTGTTCTTCTTTCTTTCTCAGACCTACATCTTTGAATAGCTGAAATTTGAAAGAATATTAATATCTAGACTTGAATGAATGATAAAAATTCAAAGATAAGCTACTTGACTGACATTGAGCCTGGAAGGAATGCACATAGTTTAGAAATTGTTTTCATTGCTTCTAGAGGTGAAAGAGGCTGAAGTGTAAATACAAATCTCTAATTCTAATAGTATTTCTGCTTAAATCAAGATAAAGTGGTTGTAGATGAATTCCATTTTTCCAAGATTTAGAAGATAATTTAGGTATGTTCAAGTATATAATGTTATTCCCTCTCCATGACATTGTTTGGTTATTATTATATCTCAGAAGTTCTAAACATGATATGGTTGGATGACATCATCAACTCAATGAACACGAGTTTAAGCAAGCTCTGGGATATGGTGGAGGACAGTGAAGCATGGCGTGTTCAGTCCATGGGACTGCAAAGAGTTGGACATGGCTGAGCAACTGAACAACCACATGTGTTAGTGTATTGTTGTATTATATTATTATTATAATCACAATGAAGAACTTACCTTTTTTTCTGATATAACTTACATTATTAGTAATACTTTTAATACATATAAGATCCATGATACTTCTAAAGAAAAATATTTTAGTGTTTAATTTTCTTTGTAATTAATGTTCACAACTTTAATATGGATATGTAAAGGTCCTTAACAAAGTATTCAATTATCTGTTTATTAAGTTAAGCATCAATTTTGTTTTTACCCTTGAATTATAATTTGTACTAATTTACTTGCATTAATAATTGTGAGTAAATCATATGATTACCCATTTTTAAAGTATAGAGAGAAACTAGTTAACAGATTTTTCTCATTTTATTTGAGGTCACTGAATCTCTGATCTTGTTTGCATCCTGCTATTTTCTTCTCTGAAACTGTGAATAGTTGCTAATTCAACCATTCATCACTAATGACCTTTTCATCTTAGGTTTATATTTTGTCATACAAAATGGATAATAAAAAGTTTCTGGAAATGTGACAGTATATTATTTCAATAAAAATTCTACTATGTATATTTTACTAAACTTCAGTTCAGATTCATGTTACCAGGGTAGCAGTTCATTATAATATTATGGCTAAAATAGTTTATGTTCAGTTTAAGGAAGCTCAGAATACTGTAAATATGAAATGATAAACTGGTCATATCCATTGACTATTAGAGTCAAGATAGATCTAGCCTTCATTGAAATTGCTTATTAAATCTGGTCAATTTCTAAAATGTAATTTATTTCCTCATTATAGTTGTGATGAGAATAGTAGCTACAGACCTGTTTAATTATGAAAAAAAATATATGCTGAATAACTATCTAATTAAAGTCACTAAACTTCTTGATGTTTTTCTTAATTAAGCCTGCAGGAAATGGAGGAGGTATTTCCAATTACCATAAACCATGTAAATATACTGATTGCTGCAATTGGAATTTTCTCTTTACATTTAAAGACTTGGAAGGCATAGTGCACCCAAAGAGAAATAACACAATTTGATAATTTATTTTATGAAAAAATAAGCTAATAAACTGAGTCCAAAATATATAATCTTGAAAGAACAAAAAGTTGAAGAAAGTAAAGGTGATTTCAGATCATAAGATTCTTGACATCAGTGACAATAAATTATGATTCTTTAAATTGCCAGTATCTAAGATAGGTAACTAAGGTCCATCTAGTCAAGACTATGCTTTTTCCAGTAGTCATGTATGGATGTGAGAGTTGGACTGTGAAGAAAGGTGAGCACAGAAGAATTGATGTATTTGAACTGTGGTGTTGGAGAAGACTCTTGAGAGCTCCTTAGACTGCAAGGAGATCCAACCAGTCCATTCTAAAGGAGATCAGCCCTGGGATTTCTTTGGAAGGAATGATGCTAAAGCTGAAGCTCCAGTACTTTGGCCACCTCATGCGAAGAGTTGACTCATTGGAAAAGACTCTGATGCTGGATGGGATTGGGGTCAGGAGGAGAAGGGGACGACATAGGATGAGATGGCTGGATGGCATCACTGACTCGATGGCATGAGTCTGAGTGAACTCCGGGAGTTGGTGACGGACAGGGAGGCCTGGTGTGCTGCGATTCATGGGGTCGCAAAGAGTCGACACTACTGAGCGACTGAACTGAACTGAAGATATGTAATGGAGAAGGCAATGACAACGCACTCCAGTATTCTTGCCTGGAAAATCCCATAGATGGAGGAGCCTGGTAGGCTGCAGTCCATGGGGTCACTAAGAGTCGGATACGACTGAGAGACTTCACTTTCCCTTTTCACTTTCATGCATTGGAGAAGGAAATGGCAACCCATTCCAGTGTCTTACCTTGAGAATCCCAGGGACGGGGGAGCCTGGTGGGCTGCCATCTATGGGGTCGCACAGAGTCGGACACGACTGAAGCAACTTAGCAGCAAGATAAGTAAGGTAAGAATTCTTTCCCCATTAAGTCTTAAAGGAAGAAACCTTGATTTGATTTCTAAAATAATAAAAATGGGCAACATTTTTCTTTTAAAATTTTTAAAAGTTATAAAACTGAATGCTTTCTTTAGTGAAAAGTTTCTCAGTGTAAATATGTTAGGTAAAAGTTTAAATATTTTAATCAATTGATTAATTATTTTATCTCTCTCAAATAATACTAGAAAAACTGTTAATAGAATGAAATTAAACTTACAGCACTAAATAAGAAAACTATCCTGTTGCATTATCAGCATTCTCTCAGAAGGGAAAATCAAAAGTGGGAAATGCATAGCACTTTGTGGCTTGGGTTCAGGTAATTTAAGATAGGCTTTCCATGGTGGGCAATTTCTTGGCATTTGGTAAAACTGTGATACTATTTGTAATATTATTAGGATTGACAGAGTGAGGAAAGTGTCTTGAATGTTGATGAACAAACAGAAAGTGTTTAATAAGTGAGCTTTTTGCTACTGTCTTTGAAAGTTACTGGTTAAAATTTCTTCAAGTAAATTGTTATTTCTTGGTTGATGGTTTAATCTTCCTTGGATATGGGCTTTTTGAAACACCTAACTCATGTTGATATGTGAGATCTACATATATCTCAGTCATAGTCCTATTGCAATCATGTTGACAAGGACCCTCTTGATTGTTGATACTGTATGTCTCATCTTGTTCTAAGTTCTTTTTAATTAACTAATTTAATTCTCATCCCAAATTTATAGATTCTGTTCTTTTTTATATATATAAATATTTTATTTATTTAATTTTGTTTGCTCTGGGTCTTAATTGCTGCTCCTGGGCCTTTTCAGTTGCAGAGAGTAGGGGCCACTCTAGTTGTTGTATGCAGAATTCTCTTGTTACCAAGCACTAACTCTAGATCATGGGTTTCAGGAGCTGTGGCTCTTGGGCTCAGTGGCCTGGTGACATGTGGGATCTTTCCAGACCAGGGATCAAACCCATCTCCCTCACATTTGCAGACAGATAATTATCCATTGGACCACCATGGAAATCCTACATTCTATACCTATCCTCACTTTACAGATGAGTAAATTGAAGATCAGAAATGTTAAATATCTTGCCTAGGGTCAAACTGGAATATTAACATTTACACATTTATCTGTTAATAGTGTTATCTTTGAAGCAAAAGAAGTAGAGAGAAATGAGGAGAGGGAAGGCAATTTGGATAAAGAGCTATTACATTTGTTTTTCATTATAAAACAGTGTATAAAACATTAAATACCCTTATAAATGAAGCATATAAAAAAGTGAGACAAAGCACTGAGATATTCCTTTAAAATTTTACCTCCAATATTTGCAAACATTAAATTGATCAAAATTGTTTCTTTTATTGCAAATACATTAGTTTCAGAATCAACTGAAAATATGGCTTAAAAGAACATTCTGCTAATATATGCCTGTGCAATTTCTGTATATTTTATTTTGAAAGTAACTGGAAAATATACATGTAACTGATGCTTTTGTTTGTTGAGTAGTAAAAGGGATTAATTTCCACATGTTTTAATACGTGATATGTGTTTGACAGGATTGTGTTCAAGAGCTGATTTTTGCAAATATCATTGCAAATGTATGGACTACTAGAACTAAGATGTGAACCTTACATTCTGAGAATTTAAAAATGAATAAAGAATAGAATGAATATATCTAAATTTTGTGGCAAAACAATATAGGATATATTAATATAATGCCATAGAGTTATAAAAGTGCTTACTTACCTATAAATAATAAATAAAATATAATAAATTTTTGTTTTCTAATTACAATGGATATATTCTTACAAAAGACTCTTACTCTTTAATTTCTCAGTGTGTCTAAATAAAATTTATGATAGACATATCTTAGAGCTACATCTTTGGTACAATTAGATTGAAATGAAATTTTCTGATCAAATTAACAAGAAGGAGTTTTAATCTAGGCAGAGGAGAAAGACAATTTCAGGGAAATCAAAGAGACTGATCAGAAGCAATTAAAAATGTCCTGGAGGTTTTTGAGGAATTACATGATGTCTAGGGTGCCTTAAGTATAGTATTTGAGCATGAGAAGAAATGGATCTGTGTAATGATAGATCAAAGAGAGCCTTGGAATATGGAGTTTAGACTTACACTGCTTAAAAAGAGCTATGAATATATTTGAGCAAGGAGGTAAAATTGTATTTGCATTTTAGAAGGATTTAAATATTAGGAAAATATGAAACTGCAGAGAATTGATTGTAGCATGGGAAGTTTCATGGAGATCAATTAGGGACAATTGAATCATTCTCATCAAGGGAAGTTGGTTCTGAACAAGACTTGAAATCAAACTGAACAGAATTCCAATTATACCTTTGCCACCTAGAAGCTACAAAAGACTTGAATACATTAACAACATGAATGACATAGGATTATGTGAAACAATGCTTAAGATCAGAGTCCATGCTCATACACATGCTAGATGGAGATGTCCTGTGAGGAATTCCAGGGTCAGTCCACAATTACAGTCAGCAGTAGTGGCTGTGAGGAATAAAGGATGGGCAGTTTTTTAGTATTATGGTGAGAGTTTCAGTTGGCTCAGTAGGTGGGATATTGCAACCTCTTAAGTTAAAGAAGACATAAAAAAGCACAGGTTTGAGAAAAAAAGACATAATTTAGTTTTGGATATGTAGAATTAGATGTGAAAGACCTGTAGCATCTCACGAGGGGTCAAGAAATCTATGACAGAACAGCAGTGAGGAATGGAATGATGAAACAGGCCCTGAAAAATCAGTAGGTGTGGAATGAGTATGAAGTAGCTTGTGGATTATATATGAGGTTCCAAGTTCTAGAGCAGAGACTGGAAGTGCTCAAACAGCTCAAACCAGTGGTTGCTTTTCAAAATGTATTTGTAATAATATTGGATTAAAGTGAGTAAATGTTATCTAGGAGATCAGTTCAGTTCAGTGGCTCAGTTGTGCCCGACTCTTTGTGACCCCATGAACTGTAGCATGCCAGGCCTTCTTGTCCATAACCAACTCCCAGAGCTTGCCCAAAAGCATGTAAATCAAGTCGGTGATGCCATCCAACCATCTCATCCTCTGTCATCCCCTTCTCCTCCTGCCTTCAATCTTTCCCAGCATCAGGGTCTTTTCCAATGAGTCAGTTCTTCCCATCAGGTGGCCAAAGTATTGTAGTTTCAGCTTCAGAATCAGTCCTTCCAAGGGATATTCAGGACTGATTTCCTTTAGGATGGACTGGTTGGATCTCCTTGCTGTCCAAGGGACTCTGAACGGTCTTCTCCAACACCACAGATCACAAGCATCAATTCTTCAATGCTCAGCTTTCTTTATAGTCCAACTCTCACATCCATACATGACTACTGGAAAAAACATAGCTTTGACTAGATGGACCTTTGTTGGCAAAGCAATGTCTCTGCTTTTTAATATGCTGTCTAGGTTGGTCATAACTTTTCTTCCAAAGAGTAAGCATCTTTTAATTTCATGGCTGCAGTCACCATCTGTAGTGATTTTGTAGCCCCCCAAAATAGTCTGTCACTATTTCCACTGTTTGCCCATTTATTTGCCATGTTGTCACTCAGCAGTTTGATAAACCTAAATAGAAACATCCAACATTATGTTCATAATGTATTATTTCCACTGATTAAAAGCAACAATTGTGAAAATATAAAGAAATCTGATAAGTTAATATGTGGCTTATTTTATCATATATGGCTTTGCTGGGGCCTCAGATGATAAAGAATCTCCCTGCAATACAGGAGAACAGGTTTCCATCCCAGGGTCAGGAAGATCCCATGGAGAAAGGGAGGCTGATAGTCTATAATCCATGGGGTAACAAAGAATCGGACACAATTGAGTGACTAGCACTCTATTATATATTTAATAGTGTAATGTTTTTCTCTTAAACAACACTATAAATCTAATACAACTTAGAATGGACTCATCCTTGAAAATTGTGAAGTTTTTGCTCTACTACATTTGTATAGGAGAATGAGTATTTCAACTACCAAATTTTATTCTGTTTGTTGTGACCTTATCACTCACTTGTTGTAAAATGTTTCTTGATAGGCATATTAATAAATATTTAATGAAAATAAATCATGTGGTAGGAAAATGAAAATAAAATAATTTTATTGATGTGATATTTGATACAATTAGTCAATTTTGGAAAGGAGTTATCATCATTTTCATCCATTCAAAGGTATTTTTTGAGTTGTCCCATCACTAGGTATTGTAAAAGGACCTAAATTATTATTAAAAATAATCAAAGAAACAAGGAAAAAAGCATTGCTCTGTTGAAAAAGAGTTCACCGATAACACAAAGGAAGTAACTAACTGTTGAAACAGAGACACTCATTGATTACTAATCATAGACGTAGATACTGCTTCAAATATAAAGGATTTGTTTTTCAACATTATTTAAGATTGAAACAAATTGAATTTAGGGGTAGTCGTTGGCATTCATGATTTTTTTTTTTTTTTACTTCCAAAATATTTAAAAAGGAAGAGATGTTTGTAAATTCTACCTCACTGAAATACTAGGGATTTGCAAAATATTTTCATAAACACTGTTTAACAAACAGAATCCATAGACTACTGATGCAGTTTTATGGTATAAAAGGTATTTCTAAGGCAATTTGTAATGTTCAGAGCAAAAAAGAAAATTAGAATTTAAAACAAGTCTGAAATAGATGAATAGCCATATTTCTACTCATTGAATTGCATTTATAGGAATTGTGTTCTAAAGATTATAAATGTGTTACAAGGAATGTGTTCACCATTTTGTTCAATATATGTCAACACAATGCATTTTATCTCAGCTTATCATTTTATCACATTATTAACACAGTTACTATTGTTCGTTAAACTTTCTCTTTGTTAATATTATATTGCATCAGAGCTTCAACTCATAAAAATAAATCACTGGGTCAAAATGGTTTATTAAGTTATCCTAGCAGTGATGAAAATAAAAGCATAACTAGTGAAACGTAGAATTCAGCTGTAAATGAAAACAATGAAGAGAACTTAGGATAAACTTAGTTACCCTATATTTGCCTTCTGAAAGCCTTGGGAGATCACCTGGATTTTCCTTCCCTTCTTAAAGAAGCCCAACCTCTTCTTGACCATCCCTGTAGTCAGAACATGCTCATTCACATTCCTGACGCATTTGGGGCTCAGGAAACTAAAGCTATTTGGCATATTCAGAAAACAGGATCCTTAAAAGCAGATGTAGATCCTACTATGACCCCTCTACACCACCCAGGACCCTTTAAAACCTGAGCAATAATAGTATTATTGAATATTATTATATGTATTTAAAATACTGAAAATGAAAGTGAAAGTAGCTCAGTAGTGTTCAACTCTATGCCACCCCAGGGACTATACAGTCCATGGAATTCTTCAGGCAAGAATATTGGAGCCTTTCCCTTCTCCAGGGGATCTTCCCAGCCCAGGGATTGAACCCAGGTCTCCCATATTGCAGGCGGATTTTTTGCCAGCTGAACCACAAGGTATAATTAAGTAATATTAAATATTATTGTTATTTAATAGTGATTATTATTACTACTATTAATATATTTTTCAAAGCCTCCTTAGCAAGGGGCTTCTTATTCCCACCTCCAGTGTCTGCAATGCACATGTTTTACCAAAAGGCAAAGGATTCTAACCAATTTTCACCAATTGGCCCAAGATTTGTAAGCTGTAAATTAAATCTTAAACCCAGATTCATTTGTGTTCCAAACATAAAAACTATTCTAACTTCCACACCCTCCACTGCCACTCATTTTGCCACTGTTGACTTATACTGACTTCTTTCTCACACCACTTTGCCCTAACTCCCAACACCTATTTTTTTCCTTTCCATGGAAAATCATTAGTATATTGGGATAGTCACGGCCCAAGGGTTTACAGGAAGACCCAATTTATTTTGCTGGCATATTGAATGCATGTTTGAGGGATTTGGTACTGCTCTGCAATTCGATTCTCAAACGGTATGCAGATAGCTTCATTCTTGACTTTTTTTTTTTTTTTTTGGCCAGGTCTATGATATAGTTTTATGATAATTTACTGACAGGTTGTGTCGCAGAGTGCCAGAAGTTCTTTTTTGCAAAGCGTGAATATTTGCACAAATGCTGGGGGATCTCTGGCAAAATGATTTCTGACCACCAGGCTGGTGCTGCTCCAGGGCAAAAGTGCCTTTCTCTCTCTCCCTGGATCACAGTCCCACTGTCTCACTGCTGCTTTAGTGGGTGTTGCTCTCAACATCATCAAAATTTTTGGTTCACGTCCTGCTGAGACCAGCTCCCCAGAGTCTCATAGCTCTGACCTCCCAGGCTAGCATGTGCCCTGCAGCCGTGTGTGCTCAGGGCATGCACTGCCCACCCTTACTCTAATGGCCCCATAACCACTTCCCTCCACAGCCTGGGTCTATGTGTGCTTCCATCACCCAGCATCTCCTTGGCTCACAAGCATGCTCCACTGAGCAACTAGATTTCACTCACAAAATTAATGTTCAAAGATGGAGTTTAGCATTTCCAAGGATGACAGAAAAACATTTCATGAAGGGTGGGGATGCTCCTGAAAATAAGGCTCTGTGTGACCACACCAGCTTCACACTCATAAAGTTGGTTATTCCAGAGAAGCTTTCCTAAGGATGAATTAGAGCCTCAACAAGGCAAATGCACCCCAGGGTAGGAGCCTAGCCTGATCTCAGTCCCATGAGAGTTGACAGAAGCTACTGACAAGGGGCTGCTGTGACTCTGTGCTTCTCTTTATTACAGGGATGCTTTTTTTTTTTTTTTAAGCTAATTCTATCTGTATTCCATTATTTAATAAGACGCAGCAAAAGAAAATCTTTTTTAAATTGGAAGTTGTCAGAATCAAGAAATATCACTTCTGGACTTGGATTTGAGGTTATTATGGACTGTAGCCCTATGGACTGTAGCCCACCAGGGTATCTTCCTTAACCAGGGATCTTACCCAGGTCTCTTGTGTCTCCTGCATTGGCAGGTGGGTTCTTTACCACTAGCAGCCCCTGGGAAGTCCACCCTCCTCTTCCCTCACCCCGCCTTATCCACAGGCAAATGGTTCCAAGACTCCTGATAGATGTCTGAAACCCCAGATAGTACTGAACCCTTTATATACTATATTCTTCCTATATACATAGGGTAATGTTTAATGTATAAATTAGGTACAGTAAGAGATTAACAACAGTAACTAATAATAGAATAATTATATTTATATTGCAATGAAAGTTATATAAATTTTGCATCTCAAAATATCTTACTGTATTGTACTCACGCTTATGGTGATGTAAGCTATGACAGCATGGAAGTGCGGATGAGAAGAGCTACCCCACGTCCAAGGTCAGGAGCAGCGGCCATGCTTTACTGGAGCAGCCATGAAGAGATACCCAACGTCCAAGGTAAGAGAAACCCAAGTAAGATGATAGTCACTGAGAGAGGCCTCAGAGGGCAGATAGATTGAAACCACAATCATAGACAACTAGCCAATCCGATCACACAGACCACAGCCTTGTCTAACTCAGTGAAACTAAGCCATGCCATGTGGGGCTGCCAAGATGGACCGGTCATGGTGGAGAGGTCTGACAGAATGTGGTCCACTGAAGAAGGGAATGGCAAACCACTTCAGTATTCTTGCCTTGAGAGCCACATGAACAGTTGACAGAATATTACATAGGAACATGGAATGTTAGGTCCATGAATTAAGGCAAATTGGAAGTGGTCAAACAGGAAATGGCAAGAGTAAACATCAACATTCTAGAAATCAGTGAACTAAGATAGACTGGAATGAGTGAATTTAACTCAGATGAACAATATATCTACTACTGTGGGCAGGAATCCCTTAGAAGAAATAGAGTGCCCATCATAGTCAACAAAAGAGTCTGAAAAGCAGTACTTGAATGCAACCTCAAAAACAAACAGAGATCATTCTGTCTGAACAGAGATATTCCAAGGCAAACCATTCAATATTACGGTAATCCAAGTCTATGCCCCAACTAGCAACGCTGAAGAAGCTGAACAGTTCTCTGAAGACCTACAAGACCTTCCAGAACTAACACCCCAAAAAGATATCCTTTCCATTATAGGGGACTGGAATGCAAAAGTAGGAAGTAAAGAAACACCTGGAGTAACAGGCAAATTTGGCCTTGGAGTACAGAATGAAGCAGGGCCAAAGCTAATAGAGTTCTGCCAAGAGAACACAGTGGTCATAGCAAACACCCTCTTCCAACAATACAAGAGAAGACTCTAAATATGGGCATCACCAGATGGTTGACACCGAGATCAGATTGATTATATTCTTTGCAGCCAAAGATGGAAAAGTCAGCAAAAACAAGACTGGGAGCTGACTGTGGCTCATATCATGAACTCCTTATTGCCAAATTCAGGCTGAAATTGAAAAAAGTGGAGAAAACCACTAGACCATTCAGGTATGACCTAAATCAAATCCATTATGACTACTAGTGAGAAATAGACATAAGGGACTAGATCTGATAGACAGCGTGCCTGAGGAACTATGGACAGAGGTTTGTGACATTCTACAGTGAAGACGAATCAAGACCATCCCCAAGAAAAAGAAACGCAAAAATCAAAATGGCTGCTTGAGGAGGGCTTACAAATAGCTGTGAAAAGAAGGGAAGTGGAAAGCAAAGGAGAAAAGGAAAGATAGAAGCATCTGAACGCAGAGTTCCAAAGAATAACAAGGAGAGATAAGAAAGCCTTTCTCAGCGATCAATGCAAAAAAATAGAGGAAAACAACAGAATGGGAAAGACTAGAGATCTCTTCAAGAAAATTAGATACCAAGGGAACATTTCATTCAAAGATGGGCTCAATAAAGGAAAGAAATGGTAGAGACCTAAAAGAAGCAGAAGATATTAAGAAGAGGTGGCAAGAATACACAGAAGAACTATACAAAAAATATATTCATGACCCAGATAATCATGATGGTGTGATCACTCACCTAGAGCCAGACATCCTGGAATGTGAAGTAAAGTGGGCCTTAGAAAGCATCACTGCAAACAAAGCTAGTGGAGGTGATGGAATTCCAGTTGAGCTATTTCAAATCCTGAAAGATGATGCTGTGAAAGTGCTGTACTCCATATGTCAGCAAATTTGGAAAACTCAGCAGTGGCCACAGGACTGGAAAAGATCAGTTTTCATTCTAATCCCAAAGAAAGGCAATGCCAAAAATGCTCAAACTGCCACACAATTGCAGTCATCTCACATGCTAGTAAAGTAATGCTCAAAATTTTCCAAGCCAGGCTCCAGCAATACATTAGCCATGAACTTCCAGATGTTGAAGCTGATTTTAGAAAAGGAAGAAGAACCAGAGATCAAATTGCCAACATCTGCTGGATCATTGAAAACTCAAGAGAGTTCCAGAAAAACATCTATTTCTGCTTTATTGACTATGCCAAAGCCTTTGACTTTGTGGATCACAATAAACTGTGGAAAATTCTGAAAGAGGTGGGAATACCAGACCACATGACATGCCTCTTGAGAAACCTGTATGCAGGTCAGGAAGCAACAGTTTGACCTGGACACGGAACAGCAAATTAGTTCCAAATAGGAAAAGGAGTACATCAAGGCTGTATATTGTTACCCTGCTTATTTAACTTATATGCAGAGTACATAATGAGAAACTCTGGGCTGGAGGAAGCACAAGCTGGATTCAAGATTGCCAGAAGAAATATCAATAACCACAGATATGCAGATGACACCACCTTATGGCAGAAAGTGAAGAAGAAATAAAGAGTCTCTTGATGAAAGTTCAGTTCAGTTCAGTTCAGTCACTCAGTCGTGTCCGACTCTTTGTGACCCCATGAATAGCAGCACGCCAGGCCTCCCTGTCCATCACCATCTCCCGGAGTTCACTCAGACTCACGTCCATCGAGTCAGTGATGCCATCCAGCCATCTCATCTTCTGTCGTCCCCTTCTCCTCCTGCCCCCAATACCTTCCAGCATCAGAGTCTTTTCCAATTAGTCAACTCTTCGCATGAGGTGGCCAAAGTACTGGAGTTTCACCTTCAGCATCATTACTTCCAAAGAAATACCAGGGTTGATCTCCTTCAGAATGGACTGGTGGGATCTCCTTGCAGTCCAAGGGACTCTAAAGAGTCTTCTCCAACACCACAGTTCAAAAGCATCAATTCTTCGGCGCTCAGCCTTCTTCACAGTCCAACTCTCACATCCATACATGACCACAGGAAAAAGCTATAGCCTTGACTAGATGGACCTTAGTCGGCAAAATAATGTCTCTGCTTTTGAATATACTATCTAGGTTGGTGGTAACCTTTCTTCCAAGGAGTAAGCATCTTTTAATTTCATGGCTGACAGTCACCATCTGCAGTGATTTTGGAAGAGGAGAGTGAAAAAGTTGGCTTAAAGCTTAACATTTAGAAAACAAAGATCATGGCATCTGGTCCCATCACCTCATGTCAAATAGATGGGGAAACACTGGAAACAGTGGCTGACTTAATTTTTCTGGGCTCCAAAGTCACTGCAGATGGTGATTGCAGCCATGAAATTAAAAGACCCTTACTCCTTGGAAGGAAAGTTATGACCATCCTAGACAGCATATTGAAAATCAGAGATATTACTTTGGCAACAAAGGTCCGCCTAGTGAAGGCTATGGTTTCTCCAGTGTCGTGTATGGATGTGAGAGTTGGGCTATAAAGAAAACTGAGTGCTGGAGAATTTATGCTTGAGCTGTGGTGTTGGAGAAGACTCTTGAGAGTCCCTTGAACTGTAAGGAGATCCAACCAGTCCATCCTAAAGGGGAATAGTCCTGGGGATTCATTGGAAGGACTGATGCTGAAGCTGAAACTCCAATACTTTGGCCACCTGATTTGAAGAGCTGACTTATTTGAAAAGACCCAGATGCTGAGAAAGACTGAGGGCAGGAGGAGAAGGGGATGACAGAAGATGAAATGGCTGGATGGCATCACTGACTCAGTGGACATGGGTTTGGGTGAACTCTGGGACTTGGTGATAGACAAGGAGGCTTGGCGTGCTGCAGTTCATGGGGTCACAGATTTGGACATGACTGAGCGAATGAACTGAACTGAAGCTGATAAATGCCTGCCATGATAAGATGAAATGAGTTGAGTGACTCCACACTGTAGGACTACTCTTGACTTTTGGGTGATACTTCAGTAGGAGCATCATCTGTTTCTGGTGATGCTGGATCATTAACTTGTTGTGATGTCCATGGATCAATGTGAGGAACAGATGATGTTAATGGTTGGGGCCCCCAGGTAGAATGGAGAGAAAGACTTTCAATTTGACACTTATGAATTATTTCTGGAATTTTCTATTTCATATTTTCAGACCACAGTTGACTGAGGGACACTGAGATTGTGGATAAGGTAGAGGAGTACTGTAATTTTAATATGAATATTGTTGGCCTAAAGTGTGATCACAGTGAAAGCTATTTTCAAGTGCCTTGGGCTTCTGTGGTGACTCAGTTCATAAAGAATCTGCCACAATGCAGGAGAATATCCCCTGGAGAAGGAAATGGCAACCCACTCTGGTATTCTTGCCTGAAAAATCCGATGGACATAGGAGCCTGGCAAGCAGCAGTCCACGGGGTCGCAAGAATAGGACACGACTTGGTGATTGAAACACCACAAGTGCCCTTTTCTCTCCTGATGGAGACAATGTGAGATCACTTTTGTTGTTCACTGAAATTCGAGCATTACTTTGAAGCAGTTAAATGTGAAGTGTTTGGGAAGAAGCTTTCAAAACAAGTCACAATATTCTCTTTTATTCTGCCTCTGATATGAAAACACATGTCCCACTGCAGCCTCTGTTAGTCAAGGTCTGTGGGAGATGATGATCAAGTTCCCAGGCCAATCTATATGAAATGAACACAAATAAAATTCTGATGTTATAAACAACTGAAAATTAGTTTGTATCCTACATGTAATCTGGAATGATAACAATAATAAATTATATAGCACAATGGAAAGAGAGCAAACTCTAAAAAAAAAAGAAGGGTCAGGTTGAATTTTAAATTGAGAATAAATGTCAGGGTATGAGTCACTGTAAAGATTTCTGAATCATCTTTATATAAAAACAGTTATCTCCTTAAAAAACAATTCATAACTTTTAAGGATAAACAGGACATAAGGCTTTGCAGGCCTAATTTAGTAAATATTGTCATTGAAAGCAGTGAAGACATCAAATTTTGATATATCATTTAAAGCTGCAGTCTACACAGAAGAAAACTCAAAGTTTTGTACATCATACTGTTGGGAATATGTAAAATAAGACTTGAAGTTGGTGGAAAATACACAGGAAAAAGCAGGATGAGTGGTTGGTAATTTTTCTTATATTTCATTTCTGATCTGTGTATATAATCACTAAGACACAATTGATTAGAGTAATTAAATACCAACACTTTTTTTTAAACAAATAATTTGCTTAGAATGGCACAAAACCATTATTACATCCATATATTAGGGAGAAGGGCTTAATGGCTCTTTTTATATTTTTATTGCAGAAAATGCATAACACAGGAAGGAGATTTTCCCTCTAATTAATGACAATTTTAAAGACATGCTCTAGAATGGAAAATGATATTTCAGTGTAAAAGCCCCTGGACTATCAACTCTATGGCAACAAAGAAGACTTTCCTACAAAATTAAAGACACTGCACCTGAATTCTAATATTTATTCTATGATTTGTTCATACAGAAAATCTGGAAGCTAAAAACCATTTCCATATATTTATTCAGTGTTGAAAAACATTCTAAAAATGTTATCACTATTTTATGTACTCATCAGCGTACAGCTCTTCAAGTGGAAGGTGTTTATAAGTACAGTTAGTACAGAGGTGGGATGACTTTGGAAGAAAAGATGCATTTAGATTTTTAAAAAATAAAAAATTTATTTTTATATTATTCACTAAATGATTATTTTCAGAGAAACCAAGTTTAACAATGTAACGTAATTTCCTTCAGTTTACATCTCAGGTGTATGGTCAATACTTTGAGTAACCTGAACTGATATATTCAAATCATTTAGCTTTCAAAGGTTTTCATTTAAGAAAAAATATTTGCAGTTATTTAAACTTCAGTATGCAAATTCAAGATTTACATATAATCTACTTTAATTATGCATGTCTGACCTTTTAACTCACTTGATTCCTAATAAATTTTCATCAGAGACACAACACTTAGCCGAGTTTTATTTATTTGAGCTATTTAGCTGTATGGAACAAAGCATAGGCAAAGATGAATTTGAACATGTAAAAAATGTGATGTGTGCTGTTTTTAGTCACTCAGTTGTGTCTGACTCTTTGCGACCCCATCAACTGTAGCCTGCCAGGCTCCTCTGTCCATGGGGATTCTCCAGGCAATAATACTGGAGTGGGTTGCCATGCCCTCCTCCAGGAGATCTTCCCAACACGGAGGTAGAATACAGGTCTCCCTCATTGCTGGTGGATTCTTTACCATTTGAACAACCAGGGAAGCCCATCTAAAAAATAACAAAGTAGTGATAAGGCACGAAATTAAAAGACGCTTACTCCTTGAAAGGAAAGTTATGACCAACCTAGATAGCATATTCAAAAGCAGAGACATTACTTTGCCAACAAAAGTCCGTCTAGTCAAGGCTATGGTTTTTACAGTGGTCATGTATAGATGTGAGTTGGACTATGAAGAAAGCTGGGCTCTGAAGAATTGATGCTTTTGAACTGTGGTGCTTGAAAAAGACTCTTGAGAGTCCTTTGGACTGCAAGGAGAACCAATCAGTCCATTCTAAAGGAGATCAGTCCTGGGTGTTCATTGGAAGTCCTGATGCTAAAGCTGAAACTCCAATACTTTGCCCCCCTCATGAGAAGAGTTGAGTCATTGGAATACACTCTGATGCTGGGAGGGATTGGGGACAGGAGGAGAAGGGGATGACAGAGGATGAGATGGATGAATGGCATCACCGACTCAATGAACATGAGTTTGAGTGAACTCTGGGAGTTGGTGATGGACAGGGAGGACTGGCATGCTGCAATTCATGGGGTCAAAGAGAGTCGGACATGACCGAGGGACAGAACTGAACTGATTGAATATGGCTGATTAGCATTACTGAACTTTGTGGCAAAGGCTCTGCTAAGAGCATCACATCAAACATCAACTATGTGGCAACTTTATTTAACCATCACCAAAACTGCTATTATGCCCTCATTGGTGGTGGTATAGTCACTAAGTCAAGTCCAACTCTTGCAACACCATGGACTGTCAGGCTCCTCTGTCCAGTAGGATTTCCCAGGCAAAAATACTGGAAAGGCTTGCCATTTTCTTCTTCAGAGCATCTGCCGGGAGCCAGCGTGAAGAATCCCGCCCATGGCAAAGGTCATGAGGAAGAGGCCTGATGGGCAAAGGCGAGATCAGGACTCAAGGGAACTCCTGGACTTGCTTGAGCATCTACCCCCAACCAGAATCTGTCTGTCTTACTATTTTATGTCTTTCACCAACTCTTCTGCCATTAACAGGGGGCTGCCTCTGACCACCTTTCTCTGGAAAGAGTTAACTTAGGGCTCTAGTTGATAAATCTCCTGGGCATGAAAGGAGTGTTTCAAACCCCCTTTTAGCATTCTAGCTTACTTGGCAGGTTTATCCAGACTCTTACAACATTGTTGAGCCTATGCTTGCTGCCAAGTTCTCACATCCCTTATCCATTGTGTTTCTGGGAGTGCATATAGTCAGGATATAGAAGAAACAAGTAATAGCCTTAGCATTAGCAACATTAGACTTTGAGTTAATAAGTTCTTTCTTTGCTGTTACCCGCTGAATCTTTGCTCCATAAAAATGTAACTCTGTACTTTAAGAGTGATGCAGGCTAGGAATTTAAGAAGAAACACTTTGCTGCTGCTGCTGCTAAGTCACTTTAGTCATGTCTGACTCTGTGCGACCCCAGAGATGGCAGCCCACCAGGCTCCCTGGTCCCTGGGATTCTCCAGGCAAGAACACTGGAGTGGGTTGCCATTTCCTTCTCCAATGCATGAAAGTGAAAAGTGAAAGTGAAGTCACTCAGTCGTGTCCGACCCTCAGAAACCCCATGGACTGCAGCCTTCCAGGCTCCTCCGTCCATGGGATTTTCCAGGCAAGAGTACTGGAGTGGGGTGCCATTGCCAGGGAAGATTATTGTTCTGGCTGACCAACATTTATCAAAAAGAGGTCATGGAATATCAACAGGCCTCCGGGACAGAAAATGATGTACAAAAAATAAGACTCTTGCAGGAAGGAACCTGATATCGATAAAAGTTATTGCTGATGGAATATTGAGTTGTCTCTGCATTTTTCACCTTGCTGTATGTATAACTCAGGGTATAAAAGCCCCAAGGAAAATAAAGTAAACTGGCCTCGCTCACTGAAGAAGCTTGGTCACCCCGTGTCATTCTTTATTTCTTTATCTATCTTTCTTCATTCACCGACGTCATCCATCCTGAAGATATCCCTGGACTCTGCTGAGGCTGGACCTCGGCATGCATCTTCTCAACCCAGGGATCAGACCCAGGTCTCCTGCATTGCAGGCAGATTCTTTACCAACTGCACCATCAGGGAAGCATTTAATGCCCTCTTTAGAGATCTGTAAACTTTGGTTTGGTTCAGTGAGGTAATGATGTTTGACATCAGTAGTATCAACACATTTTATTCTAGATGCTGAGTTTTGTGCTTCATCATAGTCATTTCATACTTATAGCTTATATCACCATTCTGTAAGAGCCTTTGCAAATAACCATACATTTAATACCTCCTTCATGTAGAGATATGAAAGCAGCTTATGAATTAAACTAAAGTTTCTTTCTATACACATCTCTTTATAAATGAGAAAACCTTTCCAAGAATTCTCACCAACTTACCTAAATTTCATTGGCAACAAAGGTATACTAGCCAATGCTAATATTTGTGCTAATACATGGTCCACTTATATATTCTCAAATATCCACATTAAAATAAACAGTATTTCCATTAGAAAATAATTTCTAGCTTTGTAGTACTTAATATTGCTCCCTAATCAAAGAGAACTGTATATCTTTTTTACTGTTAAGTTCTATTTTTATTTTTTAATTAAAAAAATTGGAGTATAGCTGATTTAAAATGTTGCATTGGTTTCTTCTATACAGCAAAATTATATCCACTCTTTTAAAAAGTATTCTGCCATATATGTCCTTATGGAGTGTTTAAAAGAGTTATATATTTTTTAAAAAGTCTAGTTTCAACAGGTAATTTTTTGGTTATTGATAATGTAAGAATGATGGTAGATAATGTCATATTGTTTTTTTTAGGTTTATGAATATCTCTATATTTTTGTGTACATAAGTATATTTATATGTATTTCTAATTTATGAGTAGCTAAAAAAATAAGTATTATGTATATAAAGCTAATCTGATCATTGGTTATGGCTTTTATGTAAAAAAAGGAAGTTGTTAATTCCTAACTTGCTGTACATATATTAACTTTGATAGTGAGAGTTGACGAGTCACTTGGGACTAATTATTAAACACTAAAGTCCGTGTATTTCTACTTTTCCTAAGTAGTGAATATATTACAGTTCTACATAGTTTTATATTCATATGTAATCCTACACTGCTATGATCAAAATATAACAAAAGTGCTTATGAATAACACAAATTATCTGTAAACACTGATTTCTATTCTCTGACTAAGAGTAGGTAGCAAATATGTCATGTGTATATGTTCTAAGTGATCCATGGTATACTTTCAAATCACATCTCATAAATGTCTCATGAAATACTAGTCCCAAATATTTTTAATATGTGTTTTTAAAAATAAAAATTTAATGATTACTTTAAGACAAATAAGATAATAACTTCTCCAGTTAAATAAAGTCAGGTACTTCTCCTCATCACAGGCATTCTCAGAGCCTTTAATACAAAACCATATTGTGAAGGAAAATATACTGGCAGCATTTTCAAAACTTTTTTTCCCTTAGGAAACTTTTTGGTTCCTAAACAAAATGAAATGTTTGTTAGATCTATGTCCTATAGAACACATTTTTATAAATGTTACTATAGTAATGGTCACAGTGTAAAAATGATTTTGTTTTCTCTTCAGAATTTATCTGCCAGTGGGTGCTCAAGCAAGGTTAAATAACTGCTTAAAATCATTTCATACAATGAAGCTAGTTAGAAGGAGAAGTATATTACCCCTGAATGTTAAATAGGTCAGCTACCAAGAAGAAATGACTTACCTACTTGAAAAATAGGCAGCTAATAATTATATCACATGACAGTCACCTAGTTTATATTGTCAGTGCAGAAAGACGTCTATTTGAAGAGGACATACATGTGGCCAATATGCAGATGAAAAGATGTTCAAAATCACTAGCAGAGAAATGCAAATCAAAACTACCATGAGATATCACCTCACACCAATCAGGATGGCCATCTTCAAAAAAATCCACAAACAACAAATCCAGGAGAGGGTATGGAGAGAAGATAATGACAATTTAAAGGGAATGAAGATTCTTTTATAGTAACCATGCATCTTATTGGAGACTGAAGTTGGTTTCTCAAGCACATTCAAACAATTGATCTCCCAGTAAGACTATTTAGGACCCTAATGTTTTGTTCAGTGAAAAACTGTGTTTAAACCAGTTTTAATTTGTGATATGTAAAAGACAGAGATTTGAGCACTATGAGAACTGTGATAAAAAATGGAGGGGAAAAACTTAAAGAAACTGAGATGAACTATAAAAGTTAAAATGTCAAGTCTTAATAGTAGTGCATTTCTGATTCGAGGCTAATGAAAGTATGAATTTTAAGGTCATGGAAATTTAGCAGAAAGGAAAGTGTAAAAGAGGTGAGCAGTTGGGAGACCAGTTGCTCCATTAAACTAGAGACTATATCACCTTGGTGACCCTCCAAATCAAGAGAATGAGAGCAAGATTCTTTAGAAAATTACATAAAAAAAGGGACCTCTGTTCTCTCCTTAAACTTCTTATTACTACAAAAAGAAGGCTAAGGAACATATGAATGTAAGCAAAAGAGAAACACAGTTTTAAAATAAATCTAAAGATAAGAGATAAGAAGTTATGGGGAGGCAAAAGAACTCCCTATTAAATAATAAAATGTGATTAGATAAAAAAAAAACTCGGATTAATTGTTCTATAGACAAAAATATAGACAAAGAAACTCTTATCTCAATAGAGTTTCTGAAAAATCATAAATGACAGCACACTAGCTTCAAGGTCAATTCATTTTACATCAACAGAGTGGAAGAACCAATCATAAAAGGCTTTCCCCCACTGGAGTAGTTATTCCTTTGACTTAGCTGTAAGAGGAAATCAAGGGAAATTCAGAAGACCCCAACTCCTATTTAACCTCATTGGCTTCATCCTCTTCAATGCTGTACTCCAACCATCATCTCGCCATGAGTCATGAACTGGAAAACAATATAAATCTCCCCAGTTCAGTTCAGTTCAGTCGCTCAGTCATGTCCGAATGTTTGTGACCACATGGGTTGCAGCATACTGAGCCTCCCTGTCCATCAACAACTCCCAGAGTTTACTCAAACTCATGTCCATTGAGACAGTGATGCCATCCAACCATCTTATCCTCTGTCATTCCCTTCTCCTCCTGCCTTCAATCTTTCCCAGCATCAGGGTCTTTTCCAATGAGTCAGTTCTTTGCATCAGGTGGCCAAAGTACTGGAGTTTCAGCTTTAGCATCAGTCCTTCCAATGAATATTCAAGACTGATTTCCTTTATAGTGGACTGGTTTGATCTCTTTGCAGCCCAAGGGACTCTCAAGGATCTTCTCCAAAAGCAAAGTCCACAAGCATAAATTCTTCGTTGCTCAGCTTTCTTTATAGTGCAACTCTCACATCCATACATGACTACTGGAAAAACCATAGCTTTGACCAGATGGACTTCTGTTGGCAAAGTAATGTCTCTGCTTTTTAATATGCTGTCTAGGCTGGTCATGTCTTTCCTTCCAACGAGTAAGTGGCTTTTAATTTCATGACTGCAGTCACCATCTGCAGTGATTCTGGAGGCCAAGAAAATAAAGTCTGTCGGTGTTTTCATTGTTACCCCATCTATTTGCTATGAAGTGATAGGACTGGATGCTATGATCTTAGTTTTCTGAATGTTGAGTTTTAAGCCAACTTTTTCACTCTCCTCTCTCACTTTCATCAAGAGGTTCTTTAGTTCTTCGCTTTCTGCCATAAGTGTGGTGTCATCTGCATATTGAGGTTATTGATATTTCTCCCAGCAATCTTGATTCCAGTTTGTGCTTCATCCAGTCCAGCATATCTCATGATGTACTCTGCATATTACTTAAATAAGCAGTGTAACAATATACCACCTTGGCGTACACCTTTCCTGAATTAGGACCAGTCTGTTGTTCCATGCACAGTTCTAACTGTTGCTTCTTGACCGCATACAGATTTTTCAGGATGCAGGTCAGATTGTCTGGTATCCCCATCTCTTTAAGAATTTTCCACTGTTTGCTGTGATCCATAGTCAAAGGCTTTGGCATAGTCAATAAAGCAGAAATAGACGTTTTTCTGGAACTCTCTTGCTTTTCTGATGATCCAACGGAACTTGGCAATTTGATGTCTGGTTCCTCAGCCTTTTCTAAATCCAGCTTGAACATCTGGAAGTTCTCATTTCATGTATAGTTGAAGCCTGGCTTGGAGAATTTTGAGCATTACTTTGCTAGCGTGTGACATGAGTCAATTGTGTGGTAGTTTGAGCATTCTTTGGCATTGCCTTTCTTTGGGATTGGAATGAAAGGCTTATCTCTAAATATTTTGAGAGTTTAACTTTTTGTCTAAAGAACTGATCCCTAATCAGACTCTTTGGAAACAATCATTAAAAAAAATAATATTGTCAATGTAAATACTTCCAAATTGGAAAAAGAAGGGACAAAATTTGTACAAAATTAAAGGATGATTTTTAAAAATATAAAGTTATTTATTTTAATTGGAGGCTAATTACTTTACAATAGTATATTGGTTTTGTCATACAGCAACATGAATCCCCATGGGTGTACACGTGTTCCCATCCTGAACCCCTCTCCCACCTCCCTCCCCATACCATCCCTCTGGGTCATTCCAGTGAACCAGCCCCGAGCATCCTGTATCATGCATCGAACCTGGACTGGTGATTCATTTCACATATGATATTATAGATGTTTCAATGCCATTCACCCAAATAATCTCACCCTCACCCTCTCCTACAGAGTCCAAAAGGCTGTTCTATACATCTGTGTCTCTTTTGCTGTCTAAAGACTGTTCTATACATCTGTGTCTCTTTTGCTGTCTCTCATAAAGGGTTATCATTACTATCTTTCTAAATTCCATATATATGTGTTAGTATACTGTATTGGTGTTTTTCTTCCTGGCTTACTTCACTCTGTATAATAGGCTCCAGTTTCATTAGAACTGATTCAAATGTATTCTCTTTTATGGGTGAGTAATACTCCATTGTGTATATGTACCACAGCTTTCTTATCCATTTGTCTGCTGATGGTTGTTTCCATGTCCTGGGTATATTAAACAGTGCTGAAATGAACATTGGGGTACATGTGTCTCTTTAAATTCTGGTTTCCTCAGTGTGTATGCCCAGAAGTGGGATTGCTGGATCGTATGGCAGTTGTATTTCCAGTTTTTTAAGGAATCTCCACACTGTTTTCCATAGTGGCTGTACTAGTTTGCATTCCCACCAGCAGTGTAAGAGAGTTCCCTTTTCTCCACACCCCTCTACAGCATTTATTGCTTATAGATTTTTGGATAGCAGCCATTTTGACTGGCATGAAATGGTACCTCACTGTGGTTTTGATTTGCATTTCTCTGATAATGAGTGATGTTGAGCGTCTTTTCATGTGTTTGTTAGCCATCTGTATGTCTTCTTTGGAGAAATGTCTGTTTAGTTTTTTGGCCCATTTTTTTGATTGGGTCATTTATTTTTCTGGAATTGAGCTGCAGGAGTTGCTTGCATATTTTTGAGATTAGTTGTTTGTCATTTGCTTCATTAGCTATTACTTTCTCCCATTCTGAAGGCTGTGTTTTCATCTTGCTTATAGTTTCCTTTGTTGTGCAGAAGCTTTTACTTTTAATTAGTCCCATTTGTTTATTTTTGCTTTTATTTCCAATATTCTGGGAGGTAGGTCATAGAGGATCCTGCTGTGATGTATGTTGGAGAGTGTTTTGCCTATGTTCTCCTCTAGGAGTTTTATAGTTTCTGGTCTTATGTTTAGATCTTTAATCCATTTTGAGTTTATGTTTGTGTGTGCTGCTAGAAAGTGTTCTAGTTTCATTCTTTTACATGTGGTTGACCAGTTTTCCCAGCACCACTTGTTAAAGAGATTGTCTTTTCTCCATTGTATATTCTTGCCTCCTTTGTCAAAGATAAGTTTCCCATAGGTGTGTAGATTTATCTCTGGGCTTTCTATTTTGTTCCATTGATCTACATTTCTGTCTTTGTGCCAGATGATGACTGTGGCCTTGTAGTAGAGCCTAAAGTCAGGCAAGTTGATTCCTCCAGTTCCATTCTTCTTTCTCAAGATTGCTTTGGCTATTGAAGGTTTTTTGTATTTCCATACAAATTGCAAAATTATTTGTTCTAGCTCTGTGAAAAATACTACTGGTAGCTTGATAGGGATTGCATTGAATCTATAGATTGCTTTGCATAGTATATTCATCTTCACTATATTGATTCCTCTAATCCATGAATACAGTATATTTCTCCACCTATTAGTGTCCTCTTTGATTTCTTTCACCAGTGTTTTAGTTTTGTATATACAGGTCTTTTGTTTCTTTAGGTAGATATATTCTTAAGTATTTTATTCTTTTCATTGCAATGGTGAATGGAATTGTTTCCTTAATTTCTCTTTCTATTTTCTCATTATTAATGTATAGGAATGCAAGGCATTTCTCTGTGTTGATTTTATATCCTGCCACTTTACTATATGCATTGATTAGCTCTAGTAATTTTCTGATGTAGTCAAATAAATGAATTAACTCTATACCTAAAGCAACTAGAAAATGAATGAATGAAGAACCCCAGGGTTAGTAGAAGGAAAGAAATCCTAAAAATTAGGACAGAAATAAATGCAAAAGATACAAAAGGGACCATAGCAAAAATCAATAAAGGCAAAAGCCATTTCTTTGAGAGGATAAATAAAATTGTCAAACCATTAGCCAGACTCATCAAGAAACAAAGGGAGAAAAATCAAATCAATAAAATTATAAATGAAAATGGAGAGATCACAACAGACAACACAGAAATACAAAGGATCATAAGAGACTACTATCAGCAATTATATGCCAATAAAATGGACAACTTGGAAGAAATGGACAAATTCTTAGCAAAGTACAACTTTCCAAAACTGAGCCAGGAAGAAATAGAAAATCTTAACAGACCCTTCACAAGCACAGAAATAGAAACTGTAATCAGAAATCTTCCAGCAAAAAAAAGCCCAGCTCCAGACGGCTTCACAGTTGAATTCTACCAAACATTTAGAGAAAAGCTAACACCTATCCTACTCAAACTCTTCCAGAAAATTGCAGAGGAAGGTAAAGTTCAAAACTCATTCTATGAGGCCACCATCACCCTAATATCAAAACCTGACAAAAATGCCACAAAAAAAGAAAACAACAGGCCAATATCACTGATGAACATAGATGCAAAAATCCTTAACAAAATTCTAGCAATCATAATCCAACAACACATTAAAAAGATCATACACCATGACCAAGTGGGCTTTATCCCAGGGATGCAAGGATTCTTCAATATCCACAAATCAATCAATGTAATTCACTACATTAACAAACTGAAAAATAAAAGCCATATGATTATCTCAATAGATGCAGAGAAAGCCTTTGACAAAATTAAACATCTATTGATGATAAAAACCCTCCAGAAAGCAAGAATAGAAGGAACATACCTCAACATAATAAAAGCTATATATGACAAACCCACAGCAAACATTATCCTCAATGGTGAAAAATTGAAAGCATTTCCCCTAAAGTCAGAAACAAGACAAGGGTGCCCACTTTCACCACTACTATTCAACATAGTTTTAGAAGTTTTGGCCACAGAAATGAGAGCAGAAAAAGAAATAAAAAGAATCCAAATTGGAAAAGAAGACGTAAAACTCTCACTGTTTGCAGATAACGTGATCCTCTACATAGAAAACCCTAAAAGAGGCTTTTGAACTTCAAAACTACTTTGGGCAGGGATGAGGCTGGGAAAACAACTCAGTTGTAGAGAAGACTTTCTTTGGAAAAGAAGCAATGGCTCAGAGAGCACTAGGGTTCTGAGACGTGGAGCCCAGAGTCACAGAGAATGATTGTTAGGCAGCAGAACTGAGCCGCTATCCAAGGAACTGGAAACATGGATCCAGCTGGATTTCAGAAATGCTACAGTCCAATGACCTCCCACTCTTTTCCTATTTTCTAAATGAAAGTGCCTATAATGGTTGCATTATGGTTTGCTGTGCTATCGTATTGGGGGTGTGTGGTGGAAAATAACTTGTCTCTTTAATCTTCAAATTCATACTTGAGAATCTGCATTCATATCTGAACCTGATTTACTCAATAGGTAAATCATTTATTCCAAGACAAACCATTTATTCTATCCCACAGACTACTCATATAATGTGACACTGACATTTCATCCTTGCAACTTACAGAAAGTAGAAGACACCTTTCTCTCTCTCTCTCTCTTTCCTTCCCTCCTTCTCTCATTACCAGCAACTGGAATACAATCAACATATGTTTTTAGGAAGTCTACACCATATGGGTTGGGTAGATCTCTTGTAGGAATGGGCTTCCCTGGGGGTTCAGATGATAAAGACTCCACCTGCAATGTGGGAGACCTGGATTCAATCCCTAGGTTGGAAAGATCCCCTGGAAAGGGAAACAGCTACCCACTCCAGTACTCTTGCCTAGAGAATTCCATGGACAGAGGAGCCTGGTGAGCTACAAGCCATGGGTTCGCAAAGAGTCTGACATGACTGAATGACTTTCACTCCATATGAAGATGCCATTTGCTAATGCTCAGGCTGACAGTCTCCTTGGTGAGCAGAGATAAGCTCTCCCTATTAGATTTACAGACATAATTGTGGTTCATAGAATCTGTCAGCATAAACTAAATGGTGTATCTTCATCATTACATTTGGGGATCATTTTTTAAGAGCAACAGCTGAATAAATTTATTATAATATTGTGGTATAAGTTAATTCTATATAATAAATGAATTGTAAGAAGCAATAGCTATGTG
The DNA here is from genome assembly GCF_032405125.1 of Capricornis sumatraensis. Lineage (NCBI taxonomy): Eukaryota > Metazoa > Chordata > Mammalia > Artiodactyla > Bovidae > Capricornis > Capricornis sumatraensis. Next base: position 24,765,124 of record NC_091082.1, on the reverse strand, counting down.
CAACAACATGAAAGAATCTCACAAAGAAAAATTTTAGGGCAGGAAGTCAGTCTATCTTACATATAAACATTCTACTGAAATGTCAAGAAATAAATCAATTATATTCTCATTCAGACAACTTTAGAATTAAAAATTCAAAGCCTCATTTAATCTTTACTGGGTTCCTTAAGTAAATGTGCCCTCTACACACACTGCTTAAAAATTTTTACCATCTTTTTTTTTTTTCATCTAAAATACAGATATTATTTGTCTCATGTTCTATTATATATTATACATTTCCTGAGAAGAGAAAATGTATCATTATTGTTTTATCTTCCCCACAATTCTCAGCTTAGTACTTTACATTGTTATTGTCCAATCGCCAAGTCATGTCTAACTCTTTGTGACTGCGTGGACTGCAACACACTAAGCTTCTATGTCCTTCACTATTTCCTGGAGTTTGCTCAAACTCACATCAGTTGAGCCAGTGATGCAATCCAACCACCTCATCTTCTGTTGCCCCCTTCTCCTCATTGCCCTCAATCTTTCCCAGCATCAAAGTCTTTCCCAATGAGTCGGTTGTTTGCATCAGGTGGCCAAAGTGTTGGAGCTTCAGCATCAGTCCTTCCAATGAACATCCAGGATTAATTTCCTTTAGGATTAACTGGTTTGATCTCTTTCCTGTCCACAGCAGTATTTTACATAGTAGATGCTTACTCTTAAGTGAATAAATGGCTTATAGCTTTAAAAGTTAATAAACTAATTCCTTTTAGTTACAAATTATTTACAGATACTATTATTCTAAAATTAGAATTTATGAGGTCATAGTTTAATTTTTTATAAATATTTTTAAGTAAACCAATTACATTGTAGCCATTGATATCATTGTCATATAAGTAGTTTCAAGAACAAATAGAAATTTAGACCATTAGCAGATGAATTTAAGTTATTTAAAAGTGGTACTTCAGAAGAATCTGTGTATTAGGAATTATAAGTCCTATTCATTTCATGTAAACTTAACTTGAACACTAACACCACAATACTGTAAATATTCAGTGCATTACTTACTAAGTGAAAATGTTCTTGCTTTTAAGCATACATACTAATGCAGGAAAATTAAGTAACTAAATGTATTTGAAATATGCCAACACAAAATTTAGTTATTATTGTGTTATTTTAATTGGGACTAATTTATCTCTCCAAAATGAAAGTTTCCTTGCCTCAACCACATTTAATTAGACTCACTGGTGCTTCACTGGTCCTCTGGTTATACATCTATGAAAGCAAGTTTTTATATAGTGTAATTTTAAAATATTTACTCATAAATTTTAATAAAAACATCTCTGTAGCACATGAATCATAGTTGTTGCATACCTGAAGCTACGTCTTTCTTATAAAGAAAAACACTGAAATTTTTAAATAATGCTGTCTGATACTACTGATTGTTACATCATTTAAATTCTTTTCAATTCATATTCATTATGACTAAGCCAAATATATACATATGCATGGGCTTCCTGGGTGGTGTTAGTGGTGAAGAACCCACCTGCCAATGCAGGAAACATAAGAGAGGTGGGTCCCATCCCTCCCTTGGGAAGATCCCCTGGAAGAGAGCATGGTAACCCTCCAGTATTCTTGCCTGGAGAATCTCATGGTTTTTCAGTCAGCCATGACTGTAGTGACTTAGCATGCACATACACCTACACATGCACACACTCTGCTGTCTTCATTCCTTTATCTTAGTGGCAAAATTTGACATATTAGTAGTCTCTCAAAAAAATCTCATAAATTTTTTGAAAAAAATTCTGATTATTTTTAACTGCAGGAAATACAAAGTTTCCCAGTTGTAAAAATAAATGATGAACTCACTGGATAGACTATATTCAAAGCAGGTTCAAAATTCTAAAGTTTTAGTCTCACTGCTTATATTCTAATCTCTGAACTATCCCAAATGTTCCAGGTCACTCGTTTATGCAATTATCTCTTATTAAGCATTAGTATATCCAATATTCTGCTTGTCTAACCTTATCAAACAATCTCAGCTTTAAAAAGCTTTATTCACTGTTCCCCATTATCTAATGTATAAAATTATGATTCTTTAGTGTGATGTATCTGCCCTTTAATCTCTGTCCCTAATTTAAGAGCCTGATTTCATATCTAACTATGTCATGTGAGATACCCTGTGTTCTATTCATACTTGCATATCATCACACCCATAAAAATATATTTTTAATATTTGATTACAAGATCGAAAGGCAATTATAAGATATAAGCAGAAAAACAGACGAGGAAAAATTTTATATCAAAGCAAACAAGAACAATAAAATAGGATAAATGTAGGACTATATTCCATGTTCAATGTCAGGAGGGGTGGCTGTAAGGAGATACCCCTCATCCAAGGTAAGGAGCAATGGCTGCACTTTGCTGGAGCAGCCATGAAGAGAAACCCATGTTCAAGGTAAGAGAAACCCCAGTAAGATGGTAGGTGTTTAACAGGGCATCAGAAGGCAGACACACTGAAACCATACTCACAGAAAACTAGTTAATCTAATCACACTAGGACCACAGCCTTGTCTAACTCTATGAAACTAAGCCATGCCGGGGGGCCACCCAGAATGGGTGGGTCATGGTGGAGAGGTCTGACAGAATGTGGTCCACTGGAGAAGGGAATGGCAAACCACTTCAGTATTCTTGCCTTGAGAACCCCATGAACAGTATGAAAAGGCAAAATGGTAGGATACTGAAAGAGGAACTCCCAGGTCAGTAGGTGCCCAATATGCTACTGGATATCAGTGGAGAAATAAATCCAAAAAAATGAAGGGATGGAACCAAAGAAAAACAATACCCAGATATGGATGTGACTGGTGATAGAGCAAGGTCTGACATTGTAAAGAGCAATATTGCATAGGAATGTCAGGTCCATGAATCAAGGCAAATTGGAAGTGGTCAAACAAGAGATGGCAAGAGTAAACGTCGACATTCCAGGAATAAGTGAACTAAAATGGACTGGAATGGGTGAATTTAAATCAGATGACCATTATATCTACTACTGTGGGCAGGAATCCCTTAGCAGAAATGGAGTAGCCATCATGGTCAACAAAATAGTCTGAAATGCAGTACTTGGATGCAATCTCAAAAACGACAGAATGATCTCTGTTCATCTCTAAGGCAAACCATTCAATATCACGGTAATCCAAGTCTATGCCCCAACCAGTAACACTAAAGCAGCTGAAGTTAAACGGTTCTATGAAGACATACAAGAGCTTTTAGAACTAACACCCAAAAAGGATGTCCTTTTCATTATAGGGGACTGGAATGCAAAAGTAGGAAGTCAAGGAAAACCTGGAGTAACAGGCAAATTTGGCCTTGGAATATGGAATGAAGCAGGGTAAATATTTATAGAGTTTTGAAAACAAAATACACTGGTCATAGCAAACACCCTCTTCCAACAACACGAGGGAAGACTTTACACATGGACATCATCAGATGGTCAACACCAAAATCAGATTGATTATATTCTGTGCAGCCAAAGATGGAGAAGCTCTATACAGTCAACAAAAACAAGACCAGGAGCCGACTGTGGCTCAGATCATGAACTCCTTATTACCAAATTCAGACTTAAATTGAAGAAAGTAGGAAAAACCACTAGACCATTCAGGGATGAGCTAAATCAAATCCCTTATGATTATACAATGGAAGTGAGAAATAGATTTAAGGGCCTAGATCTGATAGATAGAGTGCCTGATGAACTATGGACTGAGGTTCGTAACATTTACGGGAGACAGGGATCAAGACCATCCCCATGGGAAAGAAATGCAAAAAAGCAAAATGGCTGTTTGGGGAGGCCTTTCAAATAGCTGTGAAAAGAAGAGAAGCGAAAAGAAAAGGAGAAAATGAAAGATATAAGCATCTGAATGTAGAGTTCCAAAGAATAGCAAGAAGAGATAAGAAAGCCTTCCTCAGTGATCAATGCAAAGAAATAGAAGAAAAGAACAGAATGGGAAAGACTAGAGATCTTTTCAAGAAAATTAGAGATACAACGGGAACATTTCATGCAAAGATAGAGTGGATAAAAGACAGAAATGGTATGGACCTAACAGAAGCAGAAGATATTAAGAAGAGGTGGCAAGAATACACAGAAGAACTGTACAAAAGAGATCTTCAGAACCCAGATAATCACGATGGTGTGATCACTCACCTAGAGCCAGACATCCTGGAATGTGAAGTCAAGTGGGCCTTAGAAAGTATCACTACAAACAAAGCTAGTGGAGGTGTTGAAATTCCAGTTGAGCTATTTCAAATTCTGAAAGATGATGCTGTGAAAGTGCTGCACTCAATATGTCAGCACATTTGGAAAACTCAGCAGTGGCCACAGGACTGGAAAAGATCAGTTTTCATTCTAATCCCAAAGAATGGCAATGCCAAAGAATGCTCAAACTACCACACAATTGCACTCATCTCATATGCTAATAAAGTAATGCTCAAAATTCTCCAAGCCAGGCTCCAGCAATATGTGAACCATGAACTTCCAGATGTTGAAGCTGGTTTTAGAAAAGGCAGAGGAACACGAGATCAAATTGCCAACATCCTCTGGATCATTGAAAAAGCAATAGAGTTCTAGAAAAACATCTATTTCTGCTTTATTGACTATGCCAAAGCCTTTGACTGTGTGGATCACAATAAACTGGAAAATTCTGAAACAGATGGGAATACCAAACCATCTGACCTGCCTCTTGAGAAATCTGTATGCAGGAAGGGAAGCAACAGTTAGAACTGGACATGAAACAACAGACTGGTTCCAAATAGGAAAAGGAGTATGTAGGCTCATTATTGTCACCCTGCTTATTTAACTTATATGTAGAGTATATCATGAAAAATGCTGGGCTGGAAGAAGCACAGCTGGAATCAAGATTGCTGGGAGAAACATAAAAAACCTGAGATATGCAGATGACACCACCCTTATGGCAGAAAGTGAAGAGGAACTAAAAAGCCTCTTGAATAAAATGAAAGAGGAGAGTAAAAATGTTGGCTTAAAGCTCAACATTCAAAAAGTGAAGATCATGGGATCTGGTCCCATCACTTCATGGGAAATAGATGGGGAAACAGTGGAAACAGTGTCAGACTTTATTATTTCAGGCTCCGAAATCACTACAGATGGTGACTGCAGCCATAAAATCAAAAGACGCTTACTCCTTGGAAGAATAGTTATGACCAACCTAGATAGCATATTCAAAAGCAAAGACATTACTTTGCCAACAAATGTCCATCTAGTCAAGGCTATGGTTTTTCCTGTGGTCATGTATGGATGTGAGAGTTGGACTGTGAAGAAGGCTGAGAACCAAAAAATTGATGCTTTTGAACTGTGGTGTTGGAGAAGACTCTTGAGAGTCCCTTGGACTCCAAGGAGATCCGACCACTCCATTCTGAAGGAGATCAGCCCTGGCATTTCTTTGGAAGGAATGATGCTAAAGGTGAAACTCCAATATTTCGGCCACCTCATGTAAAGTGTTGACTCATTGGAAAAGACTCTGATGCTGGGAGGGATTGGGGGCAGGAGGAGAAGGGGACGACATAGGATGAGATGGCTGGATGGCATCACTGACTCGATGGACGTGAATCTGAGTGAACTCTGGGAATTGGCGATGGACAGGGAGGCCTGGAGAGCTGCTATTCATGGGGTCACAGTCGGACACGACTGAGTGACGCAACTGAACTGAACTGAACTGATAGTCATTATGTAGATGCGTGTACACAATAATGTTATAACCTGGGCAGAGAATAGAACTACATGAACTCTTAGTTTTGTTCACAAGAAATAAAAATATATACTAAGTACTTAAGAAAGCTAAACTTTTTCTGGACATTCAAATCTAAGTGCAATTCTATAGTATTATTGGAAAATCTCTTTGAAGAAGTTCGAAAGTCCTCACAGTTTGACATGTATGGATTTGACATACAGTTGGGACACTTTGGTAATAGAAACTTCTCATTTTGTGGAAATATTAATTTGAATAACTTTGGGGAAATTTTTCTAGTGGTAAATTTTGTTTATGGAACTGAATTATCTAGGTTTTGAGTGAGTCTAAGTGAGGAACTTACTTTTTTTTTCTACTTACCTTTATATGTGCATTTGCTGGGAAAATAGTGATTTCTTAAAATGTGCCCAAATTAATGTAACTGTCATGAATATCATGTCATCTTCTTTGTAAGTGACCTAGTAATGCTTTTCATCGCAAATAAAAGTATTATTTTTAAAATGCAAATACAATGAAGGCAAATTCTGTGTTCCAAACAAATCTATCCTAATGGTTACATGTGTAATATGGCTTGATCTTTAGACAAAATAATTAACATGGAGGCAGTATACTCTCATTTCATCCTCCACAGATACCAAAATTAATATTTATCACCTACATATCAGAAATACAGAAATACATATCAGAAATATGTTTCTGATTCATGTGTTTATATTAGATGGCTTGGTGCTGATTTACTCTTAAAGTCTAGGTTATGAAATGGCAAAAAGTAACACTTGAATGGAATCAGGAGTGAAAATAAAGGAGAATAATGGGTAACTCTAAAGCTGGCAAGTTACACAGTAAGGAATCAACAGGAGAGAGTTATTTTTATCATTATCATCATCATTAATATCTTCATTTGTTATGAGACTGAAACGTTATTTGTAAGGCCCCTTTATGTGGAAAAATTTAGTAACAAATCCTCAATAATCATATATTCTCTTCAGTATTAATGATTTCTTACTTCTGGCACTGAGTAAAGCAGTTTAAAACATAACATTTAGTATTCATGAAACATTTGGAGCTAATTATTAACATCTCACCAATTGTAAAGTGAATATCTATTATAAGGTCTTTTTTTTTTTTTCTAGATGTAATAATAGTAAATACCATCAAGTACCTCTATGGTATTTACTGTATACCAGATACTCTCCTGAATATTTTGTGTAAATTGACCTAAGTTAATCCTCATAACAAACTAATCAAGTAGTTAATTTCATTAACTTCATTTTACAAATGAGAATATTGAGGCAAACAAAGAACATAAATTATTTTCCAGAGTCATATGTGGGGAAATGAATTATATAATAAACACATCATCAAAAAATAGTATTGCATTTTCTGATCTTCTTTTATAAGGTAGACTTCAAAAGTTATAATGAATAATAATAATGTTTAAGGCTTGTAGCTCTGGCTTCTTCTCTATTTTAAAGGAATTTATTTTGACCTTTCATGATTTCATGTGATATTGAGGTTGTTTTTTAATAATGGTCTACTATATTAAGATCATTTTAATGCAAATATTTAGTATTAATATTTAATAAGTGTGAATATTTTTATCTATTATTGTAATTTAATATTTTAATATTGTCAGTATTGTCAATATTGTTTTTAATATTATTATCATCTAACATTTTAATCTATTTTTGTCATTAAATGATAATTTTGTCATTTATGTCTATTTTTTTTGAAATTTTAATTCATTACATTGCTGGTTGTTTTATGCATGTTATTTCTTCATTGTAAAACTAAAACCTATTTAACTATGACTTCCAAAGAATCTGCCTGCAATGCAGGAAACCTGGGTTCAATCCCTGGGTTGGGATGATCCTCTGGAGATGGAAAAGGCTATCCACTCCAGTATTCTGCCCTGGAGAATTCCATGGACTATACAGTCTATGTGGTCACAACGAGTTGGACACGACTGAGAGACCTTCACTTTAGTCTTTCTTTTCATTACTGCATTCAATTTACTAATATTTGTCTATAATTTTTTGAGGTAAACTTTATATGTAATATTTTGTTTTAAAATTTGTATTATTCAGTCAGATCTTACTATTAATAAATTAATAGATGTCTCTTCCATATTTTATCTCTGTTGTATGATTTTTAAAAATTTAAACAAATTTTGAAGTATGTGATTTTTAACATTTATAAGGTAATATGGGCTTGATTGCTTCTTTAATGGCAGGTACTTAATGTTAAAATATTGTTTGTAGCCTATTCAAATTATACCTCTTGTAGAACTAATAGCTTATGTTACTAGAAAATTAAATTCACTGATTTGTTGTTGTTTAGTTGATCAGTGATGTCGGACTATTTGCGACCCCATGGATTACAGTGCACCAGGCTTGTCTTTCACTGATTACAGGTTTTAAAATTTGATGTCACATAATTGCACATGTAGTTTCATTATTAATTTAGTTTTCTTTCTTTCTTCTTCCTCTTCTTCTTCTTCTTCTTCTTTTTTTTTTTTTTTTTTTACAAATTTTGTTGTGTTTCTTTCATATATTGGGGCATTTTTGTTTCTTTGTGTTTTTTTTTGTTGAGAGCTTGACATAATGTTTGGTAAAAAGAACTGAAGTAAACCAATCGTTAGGTGAGTTTTTCATGTTTACCTGGCTAAGAAACATTGGCTCAGTTTGTTTTTGCTGTTCCTGTAGGAATAAGAGGCTAAACTTTCCTCTGATGATCTAACTTTTGCTGGTAGATTTCCTTAGAGGCTATTTCTTGTACAAAGTGTGAGCCTTGCATTTCCTTACAAATGTAATCCTCACATGTAAAAGTCTTGCTTATGTGATGGCAAAGTGTGGAAGGAGGAGAAGCATTCCACAGCCCTATGATTAAATCTCAGTCTTTCAGTGAACTTGCGCCTCTTGAGACCTTCAGAAGGGCTTCTCAGCTTCCCTACTTTGCAGCTACATGAGATAGAGAGTCTAGTAGGACCTGGAATTGGCTATTTCCCCTCCTTTATGTTCAAAACTACAGGGGGTTCAAGGTGGGTATTTCCTTTTCTCCACATTAAGTAGGCTCAAGAAAATTAATTTCTCTTGAAGGCAGGCCTTTGTTAATGAGAAAATAATTCTTGAAGTTTATTTCAAATTGGTTACTTTCCCCTCTCCCTGCTGGAAGCACTAGGGAAATTTTACTTGCTCTTCACCCTGAAAACCCAGTGCTAATTCTGGAGGTAAAAATCATGGCTATGCATGTGGATATCACTTAAAGCTTGACACTCAATTTTTTTTCTCTACTCCAAATTCAGTCAATAATCCTTTAGTGTTCCTCCAAAGCTCTGACCTAAGGCCTCTCAAATGTGGCTTCACCTGTCTATAAGCTCTGATTTTCTGTATTCACTCTCTCTCCAGTTTTCAAGGAAGAGGTTCACCTGTGACCTTAACAAGAACTACTGATTTTCAGTTTGTTCAGATTCTCTCTTCTTTAGAGGATGGAGTGATCATTTTCATTTTTCTTTTTATGACAAAGTAAAAATACGTCCTTTTAAGATGTGTTAATGCTTTTTTCTTAGTATTTATTTCATTTGTTTATTTATTCAGCACTTATTATTTGCAATAATCTTATTCTGAAATTTGGATTACAGCTATGACAACACTTCCCGGGGGCATTTTCCTTTTCCTCTTACAACTGGCTTTTAAACTTGATGACTGTGGTTTGCTTAGTCAGAACTGTAGTCCTTTCCCATTTGGAAGGAGATGTTTTGACTCCTGCTGTATTTAATAGGGACTAAGGAAAATGAGGTCATGGAGATCTGGGCAAGTCTAGGATTTAACATGTAAACACTAATGTAATTTTTATTCTAGCTCAATCATTATAAAACTAGATGAACTGGATTACATGTATGCAAAGATGACTCACAGACAAATTTTAACATACATGCAAAAGAGGAAAATTGCTGATCTGCCCTCTCAATTTTGATATTATAAAATTAGGAAAATATGCCTAATGTAACAACAGAATTGCATTGGAAAATATATGAAGTTGTTCCAATACAATGGTTAGATGAGATGACTGCTATGAAATAAATAATCTGAAGGAAATAAGTAACATGAAAAAGCATTTTTAATAAGTTTAACCAAATACTATTTTTCAAAGCTTCCTTCTTGTCTTCTCATGCAATCTGATACACTACATGCAATAAAATTTGATTTTTAAAAATGTGGATGGTATAGTAAAGTCCTAAGTGTTGCTTCAAAATTGGCACAGGTTCAATGCAGAAAATTCTCTTGGGTGATACCTTTTGCCCCTGCACACACAACCATTTACAAAGTGATTTGTGGCTAAAAATTCAGAATATTCATGTTTTTCCAACTATGACAATCTTTTCTAAAACATACTTGTGAGTTCTTTCTTAAGAACATTTACAAAAATAACTATGGCTACTAGTTGACAGATATTTGAAAAGTTTGTAATACATTTTTCTTGCAATCATAAGTAATACTTGCCATATGAAAGAAAAGGAAATGAGAAAAAATAGGTGTATTAAGTATAGGTCAAATATAATGTTTTTAATTAACTTCAATCATTAATACAAACAAAAAAAGTGTGCAAAACATAGGTGAAGCAAAGTCTAGAGCCAATAATTATTTACCTAAAGCTCTAGATATGACATTGTGTACTTTAAAAATTTAAAATATCAATCCATTTTTAAATAAACACATCATGGTTTTAAAAGCACTGTCAAATACCCAAAGTTTGGAAAAATGAAAATAGGAAAGAAACATGCTACTGAAAATGACAGCAAATTCTTACTAATCCCAGAAGAAATTTTTCCATGCAAGGTCTCTGCAAAGATTTTACTGGGACTTGCCAATGTTCAACGCTACCTATTTTTCACTGACAGGCAGTATCAGGGTGGACTGTCCTTGGAAATGTAGCAGAAGTTGAATTTAAATGCCCAAGGGCTGTTCCTGGTGCAATAGCTTGTTTAGTTAATGCAACAATTCTTCCCAAAGTATATTTATAACCCTGGTCTGTCAACATTAGTATAGTCTCCACAATATGTCAGTTTGGGGAAAAAATAAAAACATAACTAAAATTATTGCAAGCCTGACTATGAAATATAATACAACTTTTGTAATCAAACCTTCTACATTTTGTTTGTTTCACTTGAATTCTTGTGGTCATCAAATCACAAAAGTACTCTCCATAATTTAAAAAAAAGTGGCATGATTAAATATATATTCAAGGTATTCTATTACTTGAATTAAAATGCGTTTTCTTATCTTGACATTTTTCCATGAGAAGTTAGCTAACATTACCCTAGAAGGTATTGTCTATAAATGTTAAATAAACTTTTCTTCCTGGATGCTTTTTTTGCAGTTGAAAAAGATCAATCAATTATATAAAAACTTTTGCTAAAAGCAAAATATCTTAATATGAAATAAAGCTTGTGGCATGTTCAAACTGCAGTACCTGGTAAGGCAAAGAAAACTGATTAAGTATTATTTTGCCTTTGTCAGAAAGACCCTTAAATGTATTATTTCAATTGATTTTCTTTATGAATTTTTTATTAAACATTTGCAATTTATATTCATAAGTTCTCTGCATGAAGATAATTTTCTTAGCAAAAAGTAATCAGTTAACTCATGGGAATATAACAATAACAAATAAACCGCAATCTTCATAAAGCCTACCTCTCAGTGGTGGGAGGCCAGAAAACACCTATAATACATATGTAAAATACATTCTAGCCCCACAACTATTTTTTACTTTCTACACTTTTTTTTCATCTATGCCATCTGGCCACTGGCTGAAGTTAGTAACCTAGGTTTGCATTATTAAACCTGAAAAACTGCTATTCATTGCAATATCATGATAAATTTGAGCAGTTCTTTTGAAATTTTTGCCTTCACTCTAGGAATCTCTGCTTTTTCAAGACAAGTGATTCATTAATCTTCGTGTTTAAATTTATTTATTTTTAACTAAAGGATAATTGCTTTACAATATTGTGTTGGTTTCCACCATACATCAACATGAATCAGCCATAGGTAAATATATGTCTTCTCCCTCTTGAGCTTCCCTCCCACCTTCTATTTCTTCCCATTCCTCTAGATTGTCACAAAGACAGATTGGAGCAACCTGAATCATACAGAAATTTCACTGGCAATCTATTTTGTATATGACAATACATATGTTTCAGGGTTACTCTCTCAATTTGTCCCACTCTCTCATTCCCCTATTGTGTCCACAAATCTGTTCTATATTCCTGTGTCTCGAATGTTGCTCTTCAGATAGGTTCATCAGTATCATTTTTCTAGATTTTCTCTGTGTGTGTGTGTGTGTGTGTGTGTGTGTGTGTGTGTGTGTGTGCATGTGTGTGTTTCTCAGTCAGTCATGTCTGGCTCTTTGCGACCACATGGACTGTACCTGGCAAGGTTCCTCTGCCCATGGAATTCTTCAGGCAAGAATACTAGAGTTGATTGCCATTCCTTTCTTCAGGGGATCTTCCTGACCCAAGGATCAAACCTGGGTCTTCTGCATTACAGGCAGATTTTTTACTGTCTGAGCCACTAAGGAAGTCCCTAGGTTTCATATATATGTGTCAACACACGATGTTTGTTTTTCTCTTTCTGACTTACTTCATCCTGTTGAACAGTGTCCAGGAGTCTCCACAGAGGTGTGGGTCGACAGTGGCATGCCTCAGGGTCAGGGTCACTGAATATAACAGTTCAGGGAGGCACAACATGCTGGCATAAGTCCTTTTGAAGGAGGTCACCATTACCAGCATTTCACTACCATAGTTTGGCTTCATGCCAAACTACAGGGAGGGAATAAATCCCTACCCATCAGCATAAAATCAGCTTAAGGACTTATTGAGCAGGGCCTTGACTGTGTGGATCACAATAAACTGTGGAAAATTCTGAAAGAGATGGGAATACCAGACCACCTGACCTGCCTATTGAGAGACCTATATGCAGGTCAGGAAGCAACAGTTAGAACTGGACATGGAACAACAGACTAGTTCCAAATAGGAAAAGGAGTATGTCAAGGCTGTATATTGTCACCATGCTTATTTAACATATGCAGAGTACATCATGAGAAACACTGGGCTGGAAGAAGCACAAGCTGGAATCAAGATTACAGGGAGAAATATCAAGAACCTCAGATATGCAGATGGCATCACCCTTATGGCAGAAAGTGAAGAGGAACTAGAGTCTCTTGATGAAAGTGAAAGAGGAGAGTGAAAAAGTTGGCTTAAAGCTCAACATTCAGAAAACAAAGATCATGGCATCTGGTCCCACCACTTCATGAGAAATAGATGGGGAAACAGTGGAAACAGTGTCAGACTTTATTTGGGGGGGCTCCAAAATCACTGCAGATGGTGATTGCAGCCATGAAATTAAAAGACACTTACTCCTTGGAAGGAAAGTTATGACCAACCTAGATAGCATATTAAAAAGCAGAGACATTACCTTGCCAACAAAGGTCCATCTAGTCAAGGCTATGGTTTTTCCAGTGGTCATGTATGGATGTGAGAGTTGGACTGTGAAGAAAGCTGAGTGCTGAAGAATTGATGCTTTTGAACTGTGGTGTTGGAGAAGACTCTTGAGAGTCCCTTGGACTGCAAGGAGATCCAACCAGCCCATTCTAAAGGAGATCAGTCCTGGGTGTTCTTTAGAAGGAATGATGCTAAAGCTGAAACTCAAATATTTTGGCCACCTCATGCAAAGAGTTGACTCATTGGAAAAGACTCTGATGCTGGGAGGGATTGGGGGCAGGAGGAGAAGGGGATGACAGAGGATGAGATGGCTGGATGGCATCACCCACTCGATGGACATGAGTTTGGGTGAACTCCGGGAGTTGGTGATGGACAGGGAGGTCTGCCGTGCTGCAGTTCATGGGGTTGCAAAGAGTTGGACACGACTGAGCGACTGTACTGAACTGAACTGAACTGAGAAGGGCCCTGCCCACCAGAGTAAAACCCAGGTCTCCCCACAGACAGGCCCACCCATCAGAAAGTTTCCACAAGGCTCTTATCCTCATCTATCAGAGGGCAGAGAGGATGAAAACCACAATTACAGAAAACTAACCAAAACTGATCACATGGTTCACAGCCTTGTCAAACTATATGAAACAATAATCCATGCCATGTAGAGGCACCCAAGACGGACAGGTCATGGTGAAGAGTTCTGACAAAACATGCTCCACTAGAGAAGGAAATGGCAAACCACTTCATTATTCCTGCCTTGAGAACCCCATGAATAGTATGAAAAGGCAAAAACATATGACACTGAAAGATGAATTCCCTGGTCAGTAGGTGGCAAAATACTACTGGAAAAGAACAGAGAAATAGCTCCACAAGGAATGAAGGATCTGAGTTAAAGTGGAAACAACACCCAGTTGTGGATGTGTCTGGTGGTGAAAGTCAAGTGTGATGCTGTAAAGAACAATATTGAATAGGAATCTGGAATGTTAGGCTTATGAATCAAGGTAAATTGGAAGTGATCAAAAAAGAGATGACAAGAGTGAACATCATTTTAGGAATCTGTGAACTAAAAGGGACAGTAATGGGTGAATTTAGTTCAGATGACAGTAAAATCCACAACTGTAGCCAAGAACATCTTCGAAGAAATGGAGTCATCCTTATAGTCAACAAAAGAGTGTGAAATGCATTACTTGGGTGCATCCTTAAGTAAGGATCAATGACAGAATGATCTCCATTTTGTTTCAAGGCAAACCATTCAGTATCACCGTAATCTAAGTCTATGTCCCAACAACTTATGTCAAAGAAGCTGAAGATGAAAGGTTCTATGAAGACCTACAAGATCTTCTAGAACTAACACCAAAAAAAAGATGTCCTTTCTAATTACAGAGGACTCGAATGCAAAAGTAGAAGGTCAAGAGATACCTGGAGTAATAGGCAAGTTTGGCCTTGGAGTACAAAAAGAAGCAGGGCAAAGGTTAACAGAGTTTTGCCAAGAGAACACATTGGTCATAGCAAACACCCTATCCCAACAACACAACAGACAACTCAACACATGGACATCACCAATGGTCAATACCAAAATCATACTGGTATGTACTTTGCAGCCAAAGATGGAGAAGCTCTAAAAAATCAACAAAAACAAGGCTGGGAGCTGACCGTAGCTCATAGCATAAACTTCTTATGGCAAAATTCAGACTTAAATTTAAGAAAATAGGGAAAACCACTAGATTATTCAGGTATGACCTAAATCAAATCCCTTATGATTATACAGTGAAAATGACAAACAGATTCAAGGGATTAGATCTGATAGAGTGCCTGAAGAAGTATGGATGGAGGATCATGACATTGTACAAGAGACAGTGATCAAAACGATCTACAAGAAAAAGAAATGCAAAAAGGTTGTCTGAGGTGGCCTTACAAATGGCAAAGAAGCAAGGCAAAGGAGAAGTGAAAGGCAAAGGAGAGAGAGATATACCCATTTGAATGCAGAATTCCAAAGAATAGCAAGAAGAGATAAAAGACCTTTGTAAGTGATCAATGCCAGGAAATAGAGGAAGTAATAGAATGAGAAAGACTAGAGATCTCTTCAAGAAAATGAGATACACCAAGGGCACATTTCATGCAAAGAAGAGCACAAAAAAGGACAGAAATATTATGGACCTAACAGAAGCGAATATATTAAAAAGAGATGGCAAGAATACACAGAAGAACTATACAAAAAAAAAAAAAGATCTTCATGACCCAGATAACCATGATGGTGTAATCATTAATCTAAAGAGAGACACCCTGGAGTCCGAAGTCAAGTGAGCTAGTGGAGGTGATGGAATTCCAGCTGAGCTATTTCAGATCCTAAACCATGATGCAGCTAAAGTGCTACACTCAATATTCCAGCAAATTTGGAAAACTCATCAGTCACCATAGGACTGGAAAAGGTCAGTTTTCATTCCAATCCCCAAAGAGGCAATGCCAAAGAATGTTCAAGCTGCTGCACAATGGCACACATATTGAACCCTAACTAAAGTAATGCTCACAATTCTCCAAGCTTGACTTCAACAGTACGTGAATTGAGAACTCCAGATGTTCGACCTGGATTTATAAAAGACAGAGGAAACAGAGATCAAATTGCAAAAATCCATTGGATCCTAGAGAAAGCAAGAGAATCTCAGAAACAAACAAACAAACAAACAAACAAACAAACATCTACTTCTGCTTCAATGACCATGCTAGTTTAAAACTCAACATTCAAAAAACTAAGATCATGGCATCGGTCCCATAACATCATGGTAAATAGATGGGGAAACAATGGAATCAGTGACAGACTTTGCTTTCTTGCGCTCCAAAATCACTGCAAATTGTGACTGCAACCATGAAATTAAAATGCTTGCTCCTTGGAAGTAAAGTTATGACCAAACTAGACAGTATATTAAAAAGCAGAGACATTATTTTGCCAGCAAAGGTCTGTCTAGTCAAGGCTATGGGTTTTTCAGTGGTCATGTATGGATGTGAGAGCTGGAGTATAAAGAAAGCTGAGCACTGAAGAATTGATGCTTTTGATCTGTGGTGTGGGAGAAGCCCCTTGAGAGTCTCTTGGACTACAAGGAGATCAAACCAGTCAATTCTACAGGAGATCAGTCCTAAATATTTATTGGGAGGACTGATGCTGAGGCTGAAACTCTAATACTTGGGCCACCTGATGTGAAGAGCTGACTCATTTGAAAAGGCCCTGATGCTGGAAAATGTGAATGCAGGAGGAGAATGCGATGACAGGGGACAAGAGTGTAGATGCAATCATTGATTCCATGGACATGAGTTTGAGCTCCAGGAGATGGTGAAGGACAGCAAAGCCTGGCAAAATCCATGTGGTCGGATAGAGTTGGACATGACTGAGCAACTGTTCAACAAATGCCATTCATCTTATTAGAACTGAGCCTAATGCTTTCCTTTATATAACTGAGTAATATTCCATTGTGTATATGTACCACATCTTCTTTACCTGTCAATGGACATCTAGGTTCCTTTGAATTTTTCAGGCAAGAATACTGAAGTGTGTTGTCATCCCCTTCTCCAGGGTATCTGTCTGATCCAGGGATCAAATCTTGGTCTCCTGCATTGCAGGCAGATTCCTTACTGTCTGATCCACCAGGGAAACCTTTCTATGTTCTAGTTGCTGTAAATAGTGCTGCAGTGATCATTGAGGTTCAGTTCAGTTCAGATTAGTTCAGTGGCTCAGCCAGGTCTGACTCTTTGTGGACCCAGGAACTGCAGCATGTCAGGCTTCACTGTTCATCATCAACTCCCAGGCCTTGATGTCCATCGAGTCGATAATGCCATCCAAGCATCTCATCCTCTGTGATCCTATTCTCCTGCCTTCAATTTTTCCTAGCATCAGCGTCTTTTTCAATAAGTCAGTTCTCTGCATCAGGTGGCCAAAGTGTTGGAGCTTCAGCTTCAGGATCAGCCCTCCATTAAATATTCAGGACTTATTTCTTTAGGACTGACTGATTTGATGTTCAGACTTGACTCTCAAAAGTTTTCTCCAATACCACAACAAGTTCAAAAGCAACAGTTCTTCAGCACTCAGCTTTCTTTATGGTCCAATTCTCACATCCATCCTTGACTACTGGAAAAACCATAGCTTAGACTAGATATACCTTTGTCAGCAAAGTAATGTTTCTGCTTTTTAATATGCTGTGTAAGTTTGTCATAGCTTTTCTTCCAAGGAGCAAGGGTTTTTAAATTTCATGGCTGCAGTCACCTTTAGCAGTGATTTTGAAGCCCAAGAAAATAAAGCCCATCACTGTTTCCATTGTTTCCCCATCTATTTGCCATGAAGTGATAGGATTGGATGCCATGATCTTTGTTTCAGCTTTTTACTCTCCTCTTTCACCTTCATCAAGAGGCTCTTTAGCTCCCCTTCACTTTCTGCCATAAAGGTTGTGTTATCTGCAAATCTGAGGTTATTGATATTTCTCCTGGCAATCTTGATTCCAACTTATACTTTATCCAGCCCCTCATTTCACTTGATGTACTCTGTATATAAGTTAAATAGCAGGGTAACAATATACAGCCTTGAAGTACTCCTTTCCCAGTTTGGAACCTGTTCATGTTCCATGTCTGGTTCTACCTGTTGATTCTTGACCTGCATACATGTTTCTCAAGAGGCAGGTAAGGTGGTCTGGTATTCCCATCTCTTTAAGAATTCTCCATAGTTTGTGATCCACACAGTTAAAGTGAACGAATCGGAAGTAGAGTTTTTCTGGAACTCTTGCTTTTTCGATGATCCAACGTATGTTGGCAATTTGATCACTGATTCCCCTCTCTTTTCTAAATCCGGCTTGAACATCTGGTACTCTGAAAATTTTTTGGCATTGCCTTTCTTTGGGGTTGGCTTGAAAACTGACCTTTTCCAGTTCTGTGGCCTCTACTGAGTTTTCCAAATGTCTTTGAAATGCGTCTTTTTCAATTATGGTTTCCTTAGGTTATATGTGCAGTAGTGGGGTTTGGGGGCCATATGGTTTATGGCCCAAAAAATTTATTTCTAGTTTTTTAAGGTAACTCCATACTGTTTTCCATACTGGCTGTTTCAATTTGCATTCCCACCAAAAGTGCAAGAAGGTTCCCTTTTCTCCACACCCTCTCCAGCATTTATTGTTTGTAAATTTTTTAATGATAGCTATTCTGACCAGTACGAGGTGATGTTTCATTTTAGTTTTGATTTGCATTTCTCTAATGAGCCATGTTGAGCATCTTTGGTTTACTACTCATCTGTATGTCTTTAGTGAAATATCTGGTTAGGTCTGCCCACACTTTTACCTGTTTGTTTTTCTGGTATTGAGCTGCATGAGCTGCTTGTATATTTTGAAGAGTAATCCTTTGTCAATTGTTTCATTTGCTACTGTTTTCTCCTATTCTATGGTTGTTTTTTCACTTTGTTTATTGTTTCCTTCACTGTGCAAAAGTCTTTAAGTTTGATTAGGTATCATATTTTTATAATTAGATCCCATTTGTATTTATTTTTATTTCTATTACTCTAGAAGTTGCTTACAGTGGATCTTGCTGTAATTTATGTTAAAGAATGTTCTGCCTGAGTTTTCCTCTAAGAGTTTTATAGTTCCTAGTCCCATGTTTAGGTCTTTAATCCATTTTGAGTTCATTTTTTGTGTCTTGTGTTAGGAAGTATTCTACTATTTTCCACATAGCTGTCCAGTTTTCCTAGCACCAATTATTGAAGAGACTATATTTTCTCTATTGTGCATTCTTGTCTCATCAAAAATAAGGTGCCCATAGGTGCATGTGTTTATCTTTAGGTTTTCTATGATGTTCCATTGGTCTATATTTCTGTTTTTGTGCTGGTACCAAACTATCTTGTTGACTACAGCTTTGTAGTATAGTCTGAAGTCAGGCAGGTTGATTCTGTCAGTTCCATTCTTCTTTCTCAAGATTGCTTTGGCTATTCAGGGTCTTTTGTGTTTCCATACAAGTTGTGAAATTTCTCGTTCTTGTTTTCTGAAAAATACCATTGATAGTTTCATATGGATTGCACTGAATCTATAGATGGGTTTGGGTAGTATAGTCTTTTTCACAATATTGATTCTTCTAATCCAGGAACATGGCATATCTCTCTGTTTGTATTGTCTTTGATTTCTTTCTTCAGTATCTTATCATTTTCTGCATACAAGTCTTCTGTCTCTTTAGGTAGATTTATTCCTAGGCATTCTATTCTTTTTGTTGCAATGGTGAATGAGACTGTTTCCTCAGTTTCTCTTCCTGACTTATCATTGTTAGTGTATAAGAATGCAAGGGATTTCTGTGTATTAATTTTATATTCTGCAAGTCTGCTATATTCACTGAGTAGCTCTAGTAATTTTCTGGTGGCCTCTTTAGGGATTTCTGTGTATAGTATCATGGAATCTGCAAACACTGAGAGTTTTACTTCTTCATTTCCAATCTGAATTCCTTTTATTTCTTTGTCTTCTCTGATTGCTGTGGCTAGGACTTCCAAAAATATGTTGAATAAAGTAGTGAGAGTGGTCACCCTTTTCTTGTTCCTGATCTTAAAGAAAAGGCTTTGTTTTTCACAATTGAGAATAATGTTTCTTGTGGGCTTGCTGCATCACCCATTTATGATAGAGACTCCCCAGAAAGTAGGCATAGAAGGAACATACCTCAACATTAGGGCCATATATGACAAATTGTTAATCTTCTGTCTCTCTTAGTCCTTCCTCTCTGGTTTTCCTTGCATTAATCCTTCCTCCTTGGTACTTCTCCCTGTGTTCAGAATTTTTTTTTTTTTTCTCCTCACTCTACATATCTCATTAACTCTCATGTCTCATTTTCAATCCATATTTTCCTAAGCAATACACTTCTATACCTGTCCTGAATCCAGAGATTTTCTACTCACTAGAGCCTCATCTTACCCCCTTTCCCCTAAACACAAAGCTCTTTTCTGTTCTACCCATTATTATCCCATAGGTAAATTTGACTCCTCCCTTTCCTCAGCCTCATTCCTTCAAGATATTCACTGACTAACATCCTTCCTACCTTATGTTTCTGTAATCCACTTACTTCCTGCCATGAGTGGGACTGTCTCAGATCAGGCCACCAGTATCCCTCAGCTGGATCATATCATGTTAATATGTATCTTCTTTGTACTAGACCTTGCCTCTAAGCCGTTTCCACTCTATTTTTTTCTGCATTCCAGTAGGGTGAGCTTTCAGTGTAAATCTTGCTCCCATCATCTTTTCAGCCTGAAATTCTTTGGATATAGTCCAGGTTCATTAAAACAGTTCATTAGCTGACCCTTGGTTATTTCTCTAGCTTCATCTCTTTTCATTTCTCTGATTTATATGCTAATGTCCAGATGTACATATCTCTCATATATGAGTCTCCTTACAAGTTCTTTCCTCTTCCTGAAATACATTTTCCAACACTTTCCACATATCTAATTCCTACTTAATGAAGTGTATGGCTAAAGAGTGCAGAATTCCATGCCAGACAAATCTGAACTCAAATATCAACTTTGTCATTTGTATTGCAGTATGAGTTGGAAAAGATTCTGAGACTTTGTGTGTCTTTAAAATGAGGATAATTATAGAACTTATTTGGTAGGGTTGTGGAAAGAGTTAAGTGTCTTAGGTATGTCAAGGTCTAAGTGCAGTGCCTTGTGAAGGAGGACAAAATATGCCGCTGCAAATATGCCACTTTGACATAAGGATTATTTCGAATTTAAGGCAACTGAAAAGTAACAGACACAGGAAGTGTTCTCTGCCATCCCTTTCTCTATCTCAAAGCATGACATAATTTCCCTCTGCGAAGATGTATTTCC
Organism: Capricornis sumatraensis; assembly: GCF_032405125.1. Classification (NCBI taxonomy): domain Eukaryota; kingdom Metazoa; phylum Chordata; class Mammalia; order Artiodactyla; family Bovidae; genus Capricornis; species Capricornis sumatraensis. The sequence continues at coordinate 24,744,078 of NC_091082.1, read as the reverse complement.
TATATTAGGATGAAGAACACTCATCATTCGACACTGATGAGAGAAGGATACAGGAGTTTGCAAAAGCAGATTTTACTAAAATAGAGATAAAATAACCTTGATCTCCCATGAGCTCCCCCATATATTTCCTGTCCCCTTCCCCATGATTTCTCATCCTCTGAAGCCCAAATCCCCTTTCCTTTGTTAACATGATATATAAGTCCCCAGATCTACCTGTTTCTTTGAAGTTCATTTCTTTTGTGAACTTCTGTGAATGCAAAATATTAATAAAATTGAATGTCTTCTTTGTCCTTTTGATCTGCTTTTTGATAGTTTAATTTGCAGGCTCCCATTTTCAAGCCTAAGAAAGTAAGGAAGAAATTTTCTCTTCAACACTGGCTTAGAGGGCAGGTATCAGATTTAACTGACAATTCCCAGTGCTTGCTGTGCAAAAGTTAATATATATGTATGTTTTATTATATATCAATTCTTTAAAAATTTAACTGTTATTTGATAATGATTATGTGATATTAACAATTCTTAAAGATCATTTTATTCCCAGGATTTTCATTTTTAGTTTGCTTGCACACACTCAAAAAGTTTCAAAATACTTTCAATGAACACATAATAAAAAATAATTCCACTTAAAAATCTAAAATCCATATATGTAATATGGTCTGCATTATTTGAGATAGAGAAATTATTTAATGGCTTTAAATTCTGACATTTAACCTTACTCTTGCTTATACTATCTTTGAGGGATAAGAGTTCTCTGAAAATTTAGTGGTCCCTGAATTTTACGTAACTTGGATGAGTTCTATGATACTTAAAAATAGCTAAAGGTATCTTCATATCTTTTCCTTCCTGCCAATCAACACTGACTAAGGATTTTCTAACTACATGACTACAATGTAAATAGATCAGATCAGCAGTGTAGTATCACTCATATATGGGGATAAATAACCATAATTATAACCACTGGCAACTGCTGCTGCTGCTAAGTTGCTTCAGTCATGTCTAACTCTGTGCGACCCCATAGACGGCAGCCCACCAGGCCCCTGTGTCCCTGGGATTCTCCAGGTAAGAACACTGGAGTAGGTTGCCATTTCCTTCTCCAATGCATGAAAGTGGAAGTGAAGTCGCTCAGTCGTGTCCAACTCTTAGCGACCCCATGGACTATAGCCTACCAGGCTCCTCCTTCCATGGGATTTTCCAGGCAAGAGTGTTGGAGTGGGTTGCCATTGTCTTCTCCACTGGCAACTATTCTAACATAAAAGGTGAGACAATGATTGTGCTTCTTGATAGGATGCACCTATAAATCATACTCTTTTCCACAACACATAAACAGTGGGCAGAAAAGAGATAAAGATATAAAAATTGAAGACTATACACATCTCTTTCCAATTCCCCCATGGCAATAAAAAAAACATTATGACATGGTTAATGCAAACATGTTTTAGAAATTTCACATTTAGCAGCATTTCCGGTTGGTAGTCCATTCAGCAGCTATACATTTAGCTGCTACAAACAAGATGGGAACTATGCTCTGACATGTTAAGTGAAATTAAATTAATATCAAAATTTCATGTATAAACTCTAACTATGGCTCAGATGGTAAAGAATCTGCCTGCAATGCAGAAGACCTGGGTTTGATCCCTGGGTAAGGAAGATTTCCTGGAGAATGAAATGGCAACCCAATCCAGTATCCTGGCCTGGAGAATCCCACGGACAGAGGAACCTATTGGATTACAAAGAGTCAGATACAACTGAGCAGGTAACACTTAAGAAAATAATAATTTATGATTGGGTGATTTGGTTTTAGCAACAAAATGTTCTACAAATTTTATCTCATATGATCTCTTATCCTTGAGGTAATTATAATGCACAGAGGGGTATCTTATTTGTAGTAAAGTCAGTAAGGCTGTTCAAATGCTTTCAAAGATGTACAGGAGGTTTTCAAAATTCATGAGGTAATTTTTGATATGACTGCATATCTCTAAGTTTGCACTTGTTTTCTATTGCTGTTGTAACAAATTGCCACAAACTTAGTGCCTTAAAACAACACAGATTTATTACCTTGAAATTCTGTAGATCACAGGTCAACACAAGTCTCACTGGGCTAAAATCTAGGAGTTGGCAGGTTTCTTGTTCTTTTCTCTAGGCCCTATAGGAGAATTTGATTTTTTTTTTTTTTTTTGAAGCTTCTAGTGGAAATAGTGTCAGACTTTATTTTTGGGGGCTCCAAAATCACTGCAGATGGTGACTGAAGCCATGAAATCAAAAGACAGTTACTCCTTGGAAGAAAAGTTATGACCAACCTAGATAGCATATTGAAAAGCAGAGACATTACTTTGCCAACAAAGGTCCGTCTAGTCAAGGCTATGCTTTTTCCAGTAGTCATGTATGGATGTGTGAGTTGGTCTGTGAAGAAGGCTGAGTGCCAAAGAATTGATGCTTTTGAACTGTGGTGTTGGAGACAACTCTTGAGAGTCATTTGTTCTGCAAGGAGATCCAACCAGTCCATTCTGAAGGAGATCAGCCCAGGGATTTCTTTGGAGGGAATGATGCTGAAGCTGAAACTCCAGTACTTTGGCCACCTCATGCAAAGTGTTGACTCATTGGAAAACACTCTGATGCTGGGAGGGAATGGAGGCAGGAGGATGAGATGGCTGGATGGCATCACTGACTCATTGGACATGAGTTTGAGTGAACTCTGGGAGTTGGTGATGGGCAGGGAGAAACAGAACAAGTAAGATGGGTATACACATACGTGGGGAGAAAGGGAGAGAGATTCATTTTTAAGAATTCACCCATGCAATTATGGGGGCTGCCAAAGTTGTTGGCAAAGCCCACAAGATGTAGACCCAGGGAAGAGTTGACTTCAAACTTCAAGACTGAAGGCAATCTGGGGTAGAATCTTCTTTTTCTCATGGCATGTAGACTTTTCCTTATGGTCTTTAACTGATTGGATGAGGTCGAACTTTGTTACGGAAATTAACCTGCTTATGCTAAATCTATTGAATTAAATGTTAATCTCAACAGAAAAACACTTTCATTGGACATCTGGATTTATCTTTGACCAAATATTTGCATACTGTAGCCTAGTTAACAAAGCTGACATACACAGTTAACCATCACAAGTGTTAACCTTAATTCCATCTGCAAACTTAATTCCCATTTGTTGTAAAATTAATTTATCTTTGGGTTCCAGGATGTTCACATCTTTTGCCATTTACTATCATGCATACCACAGTGTGTGCATTTCCGTGTACATTGTAGTTTGTGTTTTTTCTTTGCCCATACTTTTGTTTGTATTTGTCCTCTGTACACAACTTAAATTACTCATTTGTACAAATACTGCTGGAGAAGGGAATGACAAACCACTTCAGCATTTTTGCCTTGAGAACTCCATGAACAGTGAAAAGGCAAAAATGTATAACACTGAAAGATGAAACCCCCAGTTCAGTAGGTGTCCAATATGCTACAGGAGAAGAGCCATGACACAGCTTGAGAAGGAATGAAGAGTCTGACCCCAAGCAGAAACAACACTCACTTGTAGATGAGTCTGATGATGAAAGTAGAGTATGATGTTGTAAAAAACAATATTGCATAGGAAACTGGAATGCTAGGGACATAAATATAGGCAAATTGGAAGTGGTCAAACAAGAGATGACAAGATTGACACTTTAGGAATCAGTGAACTAAAATGGGCAGGAAAGAGTGAATTTAATTCAGATGATGATAAACTCTACTACTGTGGGCAAGAATCCCTTAGAAGAAATGGAGTAGCCATCATAGTCAACAAAAGAGACCAAAATGCAGTACTTGGGTGCAATCTCAAAAATAAAAGAACGATCTCCATTTGCTTCCAAGGCAAATCATTCAGTATCATAGCAATCCAAGTCTATGCCCCAACCATTAATGCTGAGGAAGTTGAAGTTGAATGTTTCCATGAAGACTTACAAGACCTTCTAGAAATAATGCCAAAAAAAGATTCCCTTTTCATCATAGGGGACTGATATGCAAAAGAAGGAAGTCAAGAGATACCTGGAATAACAGGCAAGTTTGGCCTTGGAATATTAAATGAAGCAGAGCAAACACTAACATAGTTTTTGTTGTTGTGTTGTTGTTGTTGTTGTTGTTTTGTTTTGCTAAAAGAATGCACTGGTCATGGCAAACAGCCTCTTTGTACAACACAAGAGAGGACTACATAAGTGGACATCACCAGATGGCTAACACTGAATCAGACTGATTACATGCTTTGCAGCCCAAAATGAAGAAGTTCTATACAGTCAGCAAAAACAAGACCGGGAGCTGATGGTGGCTCAGATCATGAAATCTTTATTGCAAAATTCAGACTTATATGGAAGAAAATCAGGAAAACCACTAGGCCATTCAGGTATGACCTAAATCAAATATATGATTATACAGTGCAAGTGACAAATAGGTTCAAGGGATTAGATATGATAAGAGTGCCTGAAGAACTATGGACAGAGGTTCACAATATTATACAGGAGATGGTGACCAAAGCCATGCCCAAGAATAGGAAATGCAAAAAGGCAAAATGGTAGTCTGAGGAGGCCTTACAAATAGCTGAGAAAAGAGGAGAAGTGAAAGGAAAAATATACCCATCTGAATGCAGAGTTCCAAAGAATAGCAAGGAGAGATAAGAAAGCCTTCCTCAGTGATAAATGCAAAGAAATAGAGGAAAATGACAGAATGGGAAACACTAGTGATCTCTTCAAGAAAATTAGAGATACCAAGGGAACATTCAGAGAAGGTAATGGCATCCCACTCCAGTACTCTTGCCTGGAAAATCCATGGATGGAGGAGCCTGGTGGGCTGTAGTCCATGGGGTCGCTAAGAGTCGGACAAGACGGAGCGACTTCACTTTCAGATTTACTTTCATGCATTGGAGAAGGAAATGGCAACCCACTCCAGTGTTCTTGCCTGAAGAATCCCAGGGATGGGGAAGCCTGGTGGGCTGCCATGTATGGGGTCACATAGAGTTGGACACGACTGAAGTGTCTTAGCAGCAGCAGCAGCAGCAAGGGAACATTTCATGCAAAGATGGGCACAATAAAGGACAGAAATGATATAGATCTAACAGAAGCAGAAGAGATTAAGAGGTGGCAAGAGTTCACCGAACTATACAAAAAAGATCTTGATCTAGATAACTATGATGGTGTGATCATTCAAGTAGAGCCAGACATCCTGGAATGTGAAGTCAAGTGGGCCTTAAGAAGCATTACTATAAACAAAGCTAGTGAAGGTGATGGAATTCCAGCTGAACTATTTCAGATACTAAACAATGATGCAGTTAAAGTGTTACATCAGTTCAGTCCAGTTCAGCTCAGTTCAGTCGCTCAGTCGTGTCCGACTCTGTGTGACCCCATGAATTGCAGCACGCCAGGCCTCCCTGTCCATCACCAACTCCTGGAGTTCACTCAAACACACGTCCATCGAGGCGGTGATGACATCCAGCCATCTCATCCTCTGTCGTCCCCTTCTCCTCCTGCCCCCAATCCCTCCCAGCATCGGAGTCTTTTCCAATAAGTCAACTCTTCGCATGAGGTGGCCAAAGTACTGGAGTTTCAGCTTTAGCATCTTTCCTTCCAAAGAACACCCAGGAATGATCTTCTTTAGAATGGACTGGTTGGATCTCCTTGCAGTCCAAGGGACTCTCAGGAGTGTTCTCTAACACCACAGTTCAAAAGCATCAATTCTTTGGTGCTCAGCTTTCTTCACAGTCGAACTTTCACATCCATACATGACCACTGGAAAAACCATAGCCTTGAGTAGACGGACCTTTGTTGGCACAGTAATGTCTCTGCTTTTTAATATGCTATCCAGGACTAGATGGACCTTTGTTGGCAAAGAAATGTCTCTGCTTTTTAATATGCTATCTAGGTTGGTCATAACTTTCCTTCCAAAGAGTAGGTGTCTTAATGTCATGGCTGCAATCACCATCTGCAGTGATTTTGGAGCCCCCCCAAATAAAGTCTGACACTTTTTACACTGTTCCCCCATCTATTTGCCATAAAGAGATGGGACCAGATGCCATGATCTTCGTTTTCTGAATGTTGAGCTTTAAGCCAACTTTTTCACTCTGCTCTTTCACATTCATCAAGAGGCTTTTTAGTTCCTCTTCACTTTCTTCCATAAGGGTGGTGTCATCTGCATACCGGAAGTTCTTGATATTTCTCCTGGCAATCTTGATTCCAGCTTGTTCTTCTTCCAGCTCAGCATTTCTCATGATGTATTCTGTATATAAGTTACAGAAGCAGGGTGACGATATACAGCTTTGATATACTCCTTTCCTGATTCAAAACCAGTCTGTTGTTTCATGCACAGTTCTAACTGTTGCTTCCTGACCTGCATATAGGTTTCTCAAGAGGCAGGTCAGGTGGTCTGGTATTCCCATCTCTTTCAGAATTTTCCACAGTTTATTGTGATCCACATAGTCAAAAGCTTTGGCATAGTCAATAAAGCAGAAATAGATGTTTTTCTGGAACTCTCTTGTTTTTTCCATGATCCAGCGGATGTTGGCAATTTGATCTCTGATTACACTCAATATACCAGAAAATTTGAAAAATTTGCAGTGGCCACAGGATTGGAAAAGGTCAGTTTTCATGCCAATCCCAAAGAAAGGCACTGCTGAAAATTGTTCAAACTACCACACAATTACACTCATTTCACATGCTAGCAAAGTAATGCTCATAATTTTCCAAGCCAGGCTTCAACGGTATGTGAACCATGAACCTCCAGGTGTTCAAGCTGGGTTTAGAAAAGGCAGAGGAATCAGAGATCAAATTGACACCTGTTGGGTCATTGAGAAAGCAAGAGAGTTCCAGAAAAAGCATCTAATTTTGCTTTATTGACTATCCCAAAGCCTTTAACTGTTTGGATCCCAATAAACTATGGAAAATTCTTAAAGAGATAAGAATAATAGACTACCATACCTGTCTCCTGGGAAACCTATATACAGGTCAAGAAACAACAGCTGGAACTGGACATGGAAAGGACTGGTTCAAAATTGGGGAAGGCTACCTCAAGGCTGCATATTGTCACCTGCTTATTTAAATTATGGGCTTCCCTGGTGGCTCAGTTGGTAAAGAATCTGCCTGCAATGTGGGAGACCTGGGTTCAATCACTGGGTTGGGAAAATCCCCTGGAGAAGGGTATGGCTACCCACTCCAGTATTCTGGACTGTACAGATCATGGGATCTCAAAGAATCAGACATGAATGAGTGACTTTCACACACTATTCAGCTTTTATGCAGAGTACATCATGTGAAATGCTGGGCTAGATTAAGTCAAGCTGGAATCAAGATTGTTGGGAGAAATATCAACAACCTCAAATATGCAGATAACACCACCCTAATAGCAAAAAGCAAAGAACTAAAGAGCCTCCTGATGAATGTGAAAGAAGAGAATTAAAAAACTGTCTCAAAAAGGTCTGTTCATATCGTCAAAGCTATGCTTTTTCTAGTAGTGATGTATGGATGAGCAATCTGGACCATAAAAATGGCTAAAGTGAAAAGGAAAGTGAAGTCGCTCAGTCCTGTCCGACTCTTTGCGACCCCATGGACTGCAGACTACCAGGGTCCTCTGTCCATGGGATTTTCTGGGCAATAGTACTGGAGTGGATTGCCATTTCCTTCTCCAGGGCATCTTCCCAACCTGGGGAATGAAACCAGGTCTCCTGCATTGTAGACAGATGCTTTACTGTCTAAGCTACCAGGGAAGTCCCACCTGAGCACCAAATAATTGATGCTTTTGGACTGTGGTGCTGGAGAAGACGCTTTGATTTCCATAGACAACAAGGAGATCAAACCAGTCAATCCTAAAGGAAATCAACCCTGAATACTCATTGGAAGGACTGATGGTAAAGCTGAACCTTCAATACTTTGGCCACCTGATGCAGACAGCCAACTCATTGGAAAAGTCCCTGATGTTGGGAAGGATTGAGGGCAGGAGGAGAAGAGTGTAACAGAGGATGAGATGGTTGAATGGCATATCAATTCAATGGGCATGATTTTGAGAAACTCCAGAAGACAGTGAAGGACAGGGAAGCCTGGCATGCTGCAGTTCATGGGTTTGCAAATAGTCAGACATGACTGAGCGGCTGAACAACAACCGTTATTGTTGTTGTTGGGCACTATTCATGCCCAAAACATAGCATAAATTGTAACCACATCCTTCCCTGAATTTTCTCTAATCTCTTGTTTCCTAACCTTCTCTAATAGTCCAAATTCTTTTTTTCAGCAGTATGTTGTTTGGTTCATTTGTTTTTCTGAAGTCTTGCACAGACAGAAAAGTTGTATTCATAATCAGTTATTTCCGGTTATATACCCAGTGCTTAATTTATGTATAATTTTACAAAAATGGATAATCAAAAGAGAGAGTTATCCAACAAAGATGAAACTGCAGTAAATAAAAGTGATAATGCTGGATTTCAAATTTAAATTGAAGGTATATGATGTTATAGAAGAAATAGTTGACCGTGGGAATGTTGACACAGTTGTCATTCTACAGAGACTAGATATGCATACAGAGAAACTTAGTCTAGGCAACATTATCAAAATAAATGAGAAAAATGATTGTGACAAAAAGATGAAAATGTTCCAGAGGAAGTGACACTGGCAAAAACTTCTCATTAAAGGAACTGAGATATATTTCATGACATTTAAAACTGCAAAGGTTAAGTTGTTGAAAGCTTATCCAAACTTAGGAAGGAGTCATAATTCATCAAAGCATAGAAAGATACTATGTTTCATAAATCTTATGTTGAGAAAAGGAGAGTATTTTTCAAACTTGATAAGATTAAAAACAACAGAAAAGTAATACTCTAATACTCAATATTTCTAATGTTTAGTATTAGAGTATTCTAAATACCTATTAGCTGTACTGGGCTTTTTAAATAATTCTGTGTATTTGACCAGCAGTTAGAGAGCTTTTCCCCATCTGTTAGAGAGTTTTTAGTGTTTTAACAACTATAACAAACAAAAGGGTCACAGAGCAATTATCATTATCCCATTGATTTTTAAGATTACTTGAACTGACATTTTTAGAGTCTACATATTGCCATTCTATTCATACATATTCATATATAAGTTCAGTTATTGTTTAATGTTAAGGTTTTTTTTTTTTCCCTGACATATGATTAACAGTCTCAACATAGTTTTAGATACTGTAATTTAAAGAGAAAAAAATAAAAGCAGATTACAGAGACATGAAAAAATCTATAATTTTGAATAAGGGAATATTATATTTTATAAAATAATAACAGCTTATTACAATGAGTCCACACCGACACCACAACATCTTTAAAAATCACAGTCAGATAAATCCTGATAGTTTAATTAATGCTTTTTCAATATGCTGGTAATTTTCTTATGAAAACTTGGAATTTTGAAAATAAAATGCCTGTAAAAAAACTAAGACTTTCTTGGCCCTAACAACAATATTTTATGTAATATGCCTCAAAAATCTGTAATTAGACAAAAGGAAACTCTAAATAAAATTTTTCTTTATATAAGCAGAATAGAAAGAATAGAAATAACTTTTAAAAAAAAATACAGGATATACAGCAGCCAACACAGATTTTGGGCACTACTTGCAAACAACAAGCTTGGGTTTGATAGCTTGGGTTTAATAAAATTTTACAACCAATTAAAGGATAATTTAACTAAACTTTTTAATCAAGTTATTTGTTTCAATAGTTTGTTATATAATCTATTAAAATAAGAATCTTATTTTTAACAAACCACTTAGATTCCTCTATGCTGATTTTCACCAACTTAATCAAATAGGAATTCCTAAATGCATTCAAATTATTAATTGCTAAGTTGTGTCTGACTCTTGTGACCCCATGGACTACTGTAGCCAACCAGACTCCTCTCTCTATGGAATTATCCAGGCTAGAATACTGGAGTCGGTATTTCCTTCTCCAAGGGATCTTCTCAATCCAGGGACTGAACCTAGGTCCCCAGTATTGCAGGCAGATTCTTTACCATCTGAGCCACCAGGGAATCCCCTTATATATACATCTTTATATGTAACTACTTATAATTATGAAAGCATGTAAATGTATATAAAAAGACTTTGGCCACCTGATGTGAAAAGCCCGACTCGCTGGAAAAGACCCTGATGCAGGGAAAGACTAAAGGAAAAGAAGAATGGGCATCAGAGGATAAGATGGTTAGATAGCATCACTAACTCAATAGACATGAATTTGAGCAAACTCTGGGAGATAGTGGGAAATAGAGGAGCCAGGCGTGCATTAGTCCATGGGGTCCCAAAGAGTCAGACATGACTTAGAGACTGAACAATAAGAACAACTTATAATTATGACTACATGTAAGTTTACATTGGAGAAGGAAATGGCAACCCACTCCAGTGTTCTTTCCTGGAGAATCCCAGGGATGGGAGAGCCTGGTGGGCTGCCGTCTGTGGGGTCACATAGAGTCGAACATGACTGAAGCAACTTAGCAGCAGCAGCAGCAGCAGTAAGTCTATATGAGCTCAGTGCTGTCTACTGATGTTTCATATGCCCATCCTGAAAATAAATGCAAACTGACAATCTGAATATATATTTCCAATACAGACATAGTTTATTATATTGAACTTTGATTTATTGCACTTTTCATATATTGCTTTTTTTTTTTTTAAATAAGCTGAAGTTTTGTGGCAACCTTGCATGGAACAAAGCTATTAGTGCCATTTTCCCAACTTCACTTTTTAAAAAATTAGGGTATGTTCTTTTTTTGGCTTAATGCTATTTCACACTTAATATCATACTGTAAACATAACATGTGAATTGGGAAACAAAAAATTATGTGATTTGCTTTATCATGAAACTCAATTCATTGGGGTGGCCTGGAACAGAATGCACAGTCTCCAATGTGTGTGTTTGATTTTGATACAACAAATTTACTCAATTAAAATAAAATAGCTCTTCAATAATAACTGCCAATAGCTTTCATTATTCTTTTTCTGTCATTCACTATCTCAGCTTTGGGAAGCGTTTCAAAACAGGCCTCTTGTGATCCTTGTGGCTGGAGTAAAGGGTTTGTATAAAATATATTTTCTATAAACCCTTGCTGTATTCAAGCTGCTATTTTCTAATTTATATTATTTTGAAAGAGTATGCTTTGATTCAAAATAGCATAAACATACCAAACAAAACATTAACATTATTTCATGCAATCTGGTCCAATATAAAATTAGTATACACATATGTTTACGTATTCATTATAGATATTTAACATACATCTGTACACACATTGTGTATATGTTTGTGACCCCATGGACTGTAGCCTGCCAGGCGCCTCTGTCCATGGGATTCTCCAGGCAAGAATACTGGAGTGGGTTGCCGTTACCTTCTCCAGGAGATCTTCCCAACCCAGGGATGGAGCCCTGGTCTCCTGAATTGCAGGCAGATTCTTTACCATCTGAGCCATCAGGGAAGCCCTTATATATATATATATATATACACACACATATACACATATAATATATACATATGTGTATATGTATGTATCATATATAATACAAGGAATAAAACCACATTTTTTGAAATCTGATTTGTGATTCAGTGTAAGAATTTGCAACTAGAACTGTCTGGTGTTCATATTTATCCTGAGAACTAAGATTGTCATTCTTTTGGACTAACCTGTAGAAATGTATAAATTCACAATAGTTTGTAGGATTTAAAAATGAGTTTATTATTACTACATTTGTATTTTATAGCATTATATTAGCAACTTTATAGTAGCTTTGGAGCCTGGTTTCACTAGGATCCTTTGTACTGATGTCTTAACAACCCAAACGTGTTCACTTGAAACACTCAAAGCTTTCCAACACATGAAAATTTACGGAATGCAGTCTGTTGTATTTAAATTATTCTTTAAGACTATTATCTAAGTGAAGTCAAAATAATTAAATGCACAATGTACCTATCAAATGATTCCTAAACCATTGATCGAATAAATTGTTATCTTGGCAATACTGCTAAGATGTGTGATTTTTGCTTTTAGTAAACAATATATAGCAATGAAGGAAAACAAATTCTGATTAGAATTTAGAGGACTTTGTAAGGCTATCAAATTTCCATTGAAATGTGATTTATGGTATTAGTATCTTTAACCATGCAGAAGATCTAAAAAATAGACGTAATTTCAGTTGAACAAACTACACCAATTAACTGCTTGTCAACAGTTGACAAATCATTTATATTCACAGTTCAATGTGACGGTACAAGAGAAAAATGTCTGACAGTTCAATATGATGGTAAAAGATTAAAATGTCTGTTACTGTAATCAAAGTGTATTGCTGTATATCTTCCAATGACAATATGGAGCAGTTTTCAGTTACTCTAAGGACAGATTTCTTTTGACAATGGACTCAATACAAAGTGTGAGGAAGATGTAGAAAATATCTTGTAAGTGCAGAGCTCAGAACTTAGCACCAAATATTATCTATCTATATCCTCCAGAGACCGGAAGACTCACCAAAGAGTTCTATTAAACTTACATGCATGCTATTAGGGTGTAGCATGAATTCCTGGTATTTGTGAAATACCAGTATTATTAATAGCTTAAATTTTAACAATGCTTCTATTGACCACTTGCTTCCTTGATTAAATTATAAATAGTGGGAAGCAGAAATTTTATCTCTGTAAATATGGCATTTTGGTAAGAAGTACTATTAGAATTCCTTAATATGGAAATTTTACTGCAAAAAAATGTTAAAGTGAATTAAAGGGCATATAATCATACAATGTTTGGTAATAAAAGGACATTATTCTAATTAGCATTCCTTTACCTTGTTTTACTATGATAGAAATGGTCAGTTCTGTGATTACCTTATAGCTTTATTCAGAATTAACAAAATATATATGTAAGGTGGATAATTCTTATTTTTAGTGATATGAAATATTAACATAAAATCCCATTGAGTCTACCTGGAAATACAGTAAACTTGGCTAGTTTAACAATAGGAAATTAGATACTGGTTTCAGCTTTTAAACAATGCTTGACATCTTTATTTATTTAATTGAAAAATATAAATCAATACAAATCTCTCTAATTTCCAGGTTTCCAACTGCCTCAAGTATAGGCAATCTAATTTTTTTTTTCTTGAAATTATCTGGACCTTACTTCATTTTTAAATCATATTGTTCCAAATTCAGAAACCTGGACAGTTTTACATGTGTTGCTGCCACAACACATTTGTATTAATGACAAAACTACACACAACAATGAATACTTAGGCACAGATGTAGCAACACTCTGATTATGTCCAACCAAGGACTGCATGTTTATACTCATTACTTCACAAGAACATGCTCTATACTTCTTAAGAGAATAGAGCCTGCTGGATTCAGCAGAAAGACTTTGAACTCTGCGCTGGTAACAGGCAACATAATGAATGCCTAGGCTCTTGCCTTGAGCCTGGAGTACTAATTCAGGCAATCTCATCCCATATAGTGATATTTCTCTAAGGGAACCAAGATTTATTTTCTTTATACACAGCCTCTCTGATCTACTCTGACTGAATCCCAAGAAAAGAAAAGCAGATTTTCTTAAGCCATGGGGGAAGGAATGGGTTGAAAGTCTTTTTAGACTTTTTCTGCAGGTCAAGTGTGCCTAATAGCTGTACTGTTACAAAAGTTAAGAGAAGTAACTTACTTGATCTTATGCACAATAGGAAAAATTATAAGCTAACCATATGTCTTGTGTAAAAGCAACTCTCCTAAATTACCAATACAGAAGGTTCTGAATGCAATGTAGTTCCTATTAATGCAGCATTCTGTATTGGGCATGGTTAGATGCCAACTCATATTTCAGCTCCACAGCTGCAAAAGCTGGGCACACTCATGGGGCAGAGAAGAGAACACTGAACAGCTGGGGCACCACTGATACTGAAATGTCAGGGGGACAGTTTCATTTTCTTTAAATAGTATCTGAAACTTGTTATTACAGGTATTGAATTACTAAATAAGAGGGATTTACCTCCTTGTAAATGAAGGTTGTTTTAATAATAACAAAAAACTCAAGTTGCAAATATCTAACGGTCATTGAGAACACTTTGTAATGATATCACTAAATACTTCGATTTTATTATTTTTGTGTAAATGGACTTTCTGGAAGGCAGTGTCACAAAATAGTTACAAGCACACCCTCGGGTGAGGCAGAGCAGACGTGAGTCTTGGTTTTGCAAATTTGTAAACTAATTACCTACACTATTTAAATAGCTTTCTTATCTGTAACATGAGGGAAATATCTCAAGGAATTTTAAGAAATAAATAATATGTATATATAATGTATTCAGTGCAAGTTAGTTTTCAGTAAAATTGCATTAATCTTTCTGCTTTTATTTTCAACATAAGGTCCATTTTCCTGGATATAAAAATTTTATGTAAATATTGAGAGTTATAGTTCCATGAAATTCTGTGAGAAATTATCATGAACTGTCCATGATTAATATATTAACAATAACTACAGCTGTTATTGGGGAAAAAAGAAAAGAATGGAATGACAGTTTAAGATAATTTAATAAAATACTTTTATTTCCTATATCTGTATTTATGCTTTTATGAGAAAAAATATATTTTCAGTATTGCTGTAATCCAATGATAGTATGAGTCAAGAGAAAATAGGTTTATTTTTTTAAATACAGTAGACTAAACTTATGACCTGTCCAAATGAGTAACAGAGCTGCTTAATTCATTTTTTCCTCTTGATTAAACAATAGAGAAATTTATCCTAAAATATTAACTGGAATTAACATCAAAAGACATAGTTCCATTTAGAAGAGTATTGATTATGGTAGATGTTATATTACTGGATACTTGCTGTTTTACCTGTCAGTCTCCTTAATTATGTTTTTCAATATGTTTTCTATACAAGAAGAACTGGTCTCTTTAGAATGTACTTTTTCTTCATTTCTGAGAGTTCAAAGTTTATTTATGAGAAGTATTAGTGACAACCCTACAGGTGCAACAATGTGTTCATATCTAATAATAAATATTAACTTCACCGCAGTTATGCTAGAAGTGAAAGGGAGGAAAAGATACATTCCATTTCATATGTACCATAACCTCACACGTTAAGGACTTATATTGTCAAAACATTCAGGAGACAGTCTATAAAATTTGAAGAGCACACTGTTTAACAACCATTGGCTATAAATTAAATGCATTGTAACATACCCTCTCATCTTGAATTTTGTCCAGGATAGACTGTTTTTTCAAATTCAGCTTTAAAATGACTATTTTAAGAGATATCAGGGAAGAACTTCTACTCATTGGCTCCAGATGCCTAATTCCCTCATTTGCTGACTCATCTCATAAGCAGTCTCAAAGTGTCAACTTATTCAACAACAGCCAAAAAAAAAAAAAAAAAGTGAGCCCTGCAATCTTTGATGAAAAGTTTTTTTTTTCTGAAACATCTGTTTTCAAATGTTTAATTAATGAATCACAAAACAAAAGTTATAAAATATTATCAAGAACATCGCCATTGAGCTTAGTTTTGCTCCAAAGAATCTGAGCCCTTCCAGACACTGAATTTAGCAGGAAAATACCATTACTTCTGTCAGTGATGCCAATACCTGATTTAAGGTATACTTAAGATAAGGAAAGAGCACTGAAATTGAGTTAAACCTTGCCCAAGATCACATATTTCAGAAATCAATGCAGATACTCTATTTGCTTTGTGTCACAATTCTCCAACCAGAATAAGACAAAGCAAACAGCGTTTTTATGAATAATTTGTTAAATTGTCTCTTTTCTTGAACTCAATTTCTTGAGCATACCTAAAGGATCATAAAGAGGATATGGTGCAGTTCAGAGCCACTGAAGGAATTAATACAAAGTTCTCTCTGGAGTTTAGTTATCCCAAAGAAAGCTGCCTTAAAAATGAAATTAAAATGCAGATGGATTACAATCCCTTGTTGTTTCCAAGGATACAACTTAAATATGAGTTAAATGGAGGCTTGGCATAATACTCAGTATTTATACCTACTGTTGGGGAACTTTTTATTTTTCCTAACTTTCTCAATGACTTTAAGAAAAGAGAAAATCTAAGAAATATGATATCATGTACAATAATATTGTAAACCAGAAGGAAGAATGTAGATAAAATTTTATTTGCTTTTAACATCATTAAATTCACATTAAAGAAACAATGATGGTCTGCTCTTTGAATGGGTTATAATTTTGGGTGATAATAGGTATTTACCACCACAGTTGTTCTATAGCAAAGCTTACTTGAAGATTAGTGAATACTTGTTATTTCTATGCTAGAAGAGTTTAATCTAGATACAGATAGAGTCCACAAGTCAAATTCTGGTTTGGTTAATGCTGGTAACACCATATTTTATTTTTAGATGTGAACTTACTTTGATCAACTATGGTTTCTCTTAAAGAATTAACATGACATATATTTAAAACCAAAATGTTTGTGAGTGATTGCCATAATTAATATTAGTCTATAGTATTTTATTCCAACTTTTGTTAAACGAAAGATTAATTCAACTACTTTGGAAATAAAGCATTAAGTTCTGCTTGAAATAAGCACTGTTTAACAGGTGTCAGGTTTATGAGAAGAGTACTTGCACACTACAAAGGCACACAAACAAATGCACAAATGAAGAAAGTTCCAAGGTTTTACAACGTATTTCTTACTGTTGGTAGAGCCTGAATGGCAGAAATACAGGAAGAAAAATATTTTAAAATATTTATAAGAACATTCAAAAACAAAACAGTTTCAAAGTAATGATTTCCCAATCTTTTAAATTAACTTATTTATTTTATTTATTTAAATAAATTTTTAAAGTTATTTAAAAAATAACTTATTTTCAGAAAGCAATTTACTATATATTTTCATGTAGATACAACACTTTATAACAGGAAAGGACCCGCAGAAGTAAAGATTAAAAAATACATTTTAATAGAGTTTAGCTTTAGAGAAGCTTATGATTCACAGCAAATAGATGGAGAAACAGTGGAAATCATGACAAACTTTATTTTAGGAGGCTCCAAAAATCACTGCAGATAGTGACTGCACCCATGAAATTAAAAGACACTTGCTCCTTGGAAGAAAAGTTACAACCAATCTAGACAGCATATTAAAAAGCAGAGACATTACTTTGCCAGCAAAGGTCCATCTAGTCAAAGCTATGGTTCCAGTAATCATGTATGAATGTAAGAGTTGGACTATAAAGAAAGCTGCACACCAAAGAACTGATGCTTTTGAACTGTGGTGTCAGAGAAGCCTCTTTAGAGCCCCTTGGGCTGCAAGGAGATCCAACCAGTCCATCCTAAAGGAGATCAGTCCTGAATATTCATTGGAAGGACTGATGCGGAAGCTGAAACTCCAATATTTTAGCCACCTGATGCAAAGAACTGACTCATTAGAAAAGACCCTGGGAAAGATGCTGGGAAAGATTGAAGGCAGGAGGAGAAGGGGATGACAGAGGATGCGATGGTTGATTGGCATCACCGACTCAATGGACATGAGTTTGAGTAAGCTTCAGGATTTGGCGATGAACAGGGAGGCCTGGCATGCTGTAGTCCATGGGGTCTCAAACAGTCTGACACGACTGAAAGACTGACATGCGGTTTACAGAAAAGCTGCACAGAATGTTCCCATATATATCCACTTTCCTCACACACAGTTGCTTCTATTATTAAAATATTACATAATTGTTGGGAATTTAGTACAAGTGATGTACCAATACTCATCCATCATTTTTAGTTAAAATCTGTTATTTATGTAAGTGTTCACTCTTTGTGTTATACATTCTATGGTTGTGACAGACACACTATGCCATGTATCCACCATCACAGTGTTACACAGAAGAGATTCAGTGCCCTAAAACTCCCTGTGCTTCATGTACTCATCCCTACCTATCTCCTCTTGTACTCCTGGAAGATCCTGATCTTCTCCATTGCTATGGCTTTTCCCTGTAAAGAATGGCATAAAGTGGAATCATACAACATGTAGGTCTTTCACACTGGCTCCTTTTTCTTAGCATTTCTATGCATTTAAGATTCCTTCATGTATTTTCATGGTTTGATAGTACACCTCTTTATTTCTTTTAATCATATTTAATTGTGAAGGGGGTGGTCCTAAGATGGCAGAGGTATAGGACAGGGAGACCACTTTCTTCCCCACAAATTCACTGAAATATTATTTGAACGCTGAGCAAATTCCACAAAACAACTTCTGAATGCTGGCAGAGGACACCAGGCACCCAGAAAGGCAGCCCATTGTCTTTGAAAGAAGGTAGGACAAAATATAAAAGATACAAAGAGAAACAAAAGAGATAAAGATGTAGACCCATCCCAGGGAGGGAGTCCTGAAAGAAGAGAAGTTTCCAGTTCAGTTCAGTCGCTCAATCATGTCCGACTCTTTCCAACCCCATGAATCGCAGCACGCAAGGGCTCCCTGTTCATCACCATCTCCCGGAGTTCACTCAGACTCACGTCCATCGAGTCCGTCATGCCATCCAGCCATCTCATCCTCGGTCGTTCCCTTCTCCTCATGCCCCCAATCACTCCCTGCATCAGAGTCTTTTCCAGTGAGTCAACACTTCCATTGAGGTGGCCAAAGTACTGGAGTTTCAGCTTTAGCATCAGTCCTTCCAAAGAAATCCCAGGGCTGATCTCCTTCAGAATGGACTGGTTGGATCTCTTTGCAGTCCAAGGAACTCTCAAGAGTCTTCTCCAACATCACAGTTCAAAAGCATCAATTCTTTGGTGCTCAGCCTTCTTCACAGTCCAACTCTCACATCCATACATGACCACTGGAAAAACCATAGCCTTGACTAGACAGACCTTAGTTGGCAAAGTAATGTCTCTGCTTTTGAATATAATATTTAGGTTGGTCATAACTTTTTTTCCAAGGAGTAAGCGTCTTTTAATTTCATGGCTGCAGTCACCATCTGCAGTGATTTTGGAGCCCCCCAAAATAAAGTCTGACACAGTTTCCACTGTTTCCCCATCTAGTTCCCATGAAGTGATGGGACCGGATGCCATGATCTTCGTTTTCTGTATGTTGAGCTTTAAGCCAACATTTTTGCTCTCCACTTTCATTTTCATCAAGAGGCTTTTTAGTTCCTCTTCACTTTCTGCCATAAGGGTGGTGTCATCTGCATATCTGAGGTTCTTGATATATCTCCTGGCAATCGATTCCAGCTTGTGTTTCTTCCAGTCCAGCGTTTCTCATGATGTACTCTGCATAGAAGTTAAATAAGCATGGTGACAATATACAGCCTTGATGTACTCCTTTTCCTATTTTGAACCAGTCAATTTTTCCATGTCCAGTTCTAACTGTTGCTTCCTGACCTGCATGCAGATTTCTCAAGAGGGAGGTCAGGTGGTCTGGTATTCCTTTCTCTTTCAGAATTTTCCACAATTTATTGTGATCCACACAGTCAAAGACTTTGGTATAGTCAATAAAGCAGAAATAGATGTTTTCCTGGAGCTCTCTTGCTTTTTCCATGATCCAGTGGATGTTGGCAATTTGATCTCTTGTTCCTCTGCCTTTTCTAAAACCAGCTTGAACATCAGGGACTTCACGATTCATGTATTGCTGAAGCCTGGCTTGGAGAATTTTAGCATTACTTTACTAGCATGTGAGATGAGTGCAACTGTGCGGTAGTTTGAGCATTCTTTTGCATTTTCTTTCTTTGGGATTGGAATGTAAACTGACCTTTTCCAGTCCTGTGGCCACTGCTGAGTTTTCCAAATTTGTTGGCATATTGAGTGCAGCACTTTAACACCACAAAATCCTATCACTGGTGGGTCTGTAGGGAGTTTTAGGATCTCAGAGAGCAACATAACCAGGAGGAAAAATAAATAAATAAATAAAACCTACAGATTGCATGCCTAAATGCAAATCCCAGTGGAGAAGTAGCCGAGATGCTTGCTTCTTCCAGCAGCAAGCAGGGGCTGAACAGGGAGGCTTGGGCTGCATTGCTTAGGGTAAGGACTGGGCCTGAATGCCCTGAGGACAATCTGAGGGAGCTAAGGTGAGATAGCAACCCGAACTGTGGGATAGAGAGAGAGAAAAAGAGAGAGAACTTTCCCGTGAAAAGCTCTAACCTAAGGCACTGCTGGGCCCACTCACAGAGCAAAGGACTGAGCAAATACCAGAGGAGAGCTAGCCAGCTGTGGACTGGTCCATCCCCTGCCAGAGGCAGAGAGTCAGCAGGCAACAGCCGGAGCTGGAAAGGGGCAATATTGGCCCCAGAGTTGGCATCCCCTACCAAACTGTTAGCAGGCTCCCAGTTGTTAACCAAGTCTTCCTGGGATCCTGGATGGCTGACATCTGCTGGGAGGGTTGCAGTCAGAGATTAGTTCCCCAGAAGAGACACATGGCCTACTTGAGATTGTGCCTCCACTGAGCACCCAGGAAACTGAGTGGCTGGGACCAGCAAGGTGATAAGACACACCGCCCCACCTGGGGAGATTGTGCTTGCCAAGCACTGGGTTGCCGGAGCTGCTCGGACCTAGGAAGGGGACAAAATGCAGGCCTGACTGAGTCTGTGCCTTTGTGGAGTACCCAAGAACCTGAACCTGAGCAGCTTAGACCTGGGAAGTGCATGCAACCCAGGGCCTGCTTTAGACAGTTCCCCTGCAGAGTAACCTGGACCCTGAGCAGTGTACACCAGGAAAGCACACACACTGTGAGCAGGGGCAAAACCAGTGTGACCCAGTAATTGCAAGCATTCCCACACACACCAGTGATATTTGTTTGCAGTGTCCCTCCCTCCCCATAGCACAACTGAACAAGTGAGCCTAAATAAGTGACCACCTTGTCACCTTGTGTCAGGGCATAAATTAGACACTAAAGATACTTGCGAACAGAAGAAGCCAAAATAAACAGAGGGACCTGCTTTGGAAGTGACAGGTGCAACAGACTAAAACCCTGTAGTTAGCACCAACTACATTGGAATGGGCCTGTAGACCTTGAGAAGTATAAGTTGGAACAAGGAACTATCTGAAACTAACTGACCCACACTGCCCACAACAGCTCCAGAGAAATTCCTAGATATATTTTTACTATTATCATTAAATTTTTATTTTTTATTTTTAAGTCCTTTATTATTCCTTTAATTTTCATTTTTATAACCTACTATTACCTTGGGGAAAAAAAGACCCTATTTTTAAAGCAAATTTCATATATATTTTTTATAATTGTTATGGTTTTGTTTTGTTTTTTCAATCTTGTATTTTTGAGAGTCTGACACGACTGAGCAACTTCACTTTCACTTTTCACTTTCATGCATTGAAGAAGGAAATGGCAACCCATTCCAGTGTTCTTGCCTGGAGAATCACAGGGACTGCGGAGCCTGGTGGGCTGCCGTCTATGGGGTCACACAGAGTCAGACACGACTGAAGTTACTTAGCAGCAGCAGCAACCTCTACTCTAGATTTTTAATCTTTGCTTTTTGGTATTTGTTATTAATTTTGTACCTTTAAGAACCCAGTCTTCAGTACTCATTTTTACTTAGGAGTGTGATTACTGGCTTGGTTGCCCTCTCCGCCTTTTGACTCTCCTTTTTTCCCCCTAGGTCACCTCTATCTCCTCCCTCTCCCTTCTCTACCCAACTCTGTGAATCTCTTTGGGTATTCCAGGCTGCGGAAACACTTAGGGAACTGATTACTGGCTAGATCTGTCTGTCTCCTTGTGACTCCCCCTCTTGTCCTCCTGGTCACCTCTATTTCCCTCCTCCCTCTTCTCTCCTCCATGTAACTCTGAGACCTTTCTGGGTGTCCCTCACTGTGTAGAATAATTTCTCCATTAACCTAGATGTTTTATCATCAGTGTTGTATGGATGGAGAAGTCTTGAGGCAACTGTAAGAATAAGACTGAAAACACGAGGTAGGAGGCTTAAATCCAAAACCTGAGAACACCAGAAAACTCCTGACTACAAGGAACATTAATTAATAAGAGCTCATCCAAAAACCTCCATACCTATACTGAAACCAAGCTCCATCCAAGAGCCAACAAGTTCCAGAGCAAGACATACCACAGGAATTCTCCAGCAATGCAGGAACATAGCCCTGAGCTTCAATAAACAGGCTGCCCAAAGTCACACCAAACCCAGAGACACCTCCAAATTCACTAATGGAAATTTTATTGCACTCCAGAGAGAAGAAATCCAGCTCCACCCAACAGAACACTGACGCAAGCTTACCTAACTCAGAAACCTTGACAAGCCACTTGTCCAACCCCACCCACAGGGAGGAACCTCCACAATAAATAGGAATCAAAGAATTCCAGAATACAGAAAGGCCACCACAAACACAGAAATCTAAACAAGATGAAAAGGGAGGGAAATACTCAGCAGGTAAAGGAACATGATAAATGCTCACCAAACCAAACAAAAGAGGAGGAGACAGGGAGTCTACCTGAAAAGAATTCAAATAATGATAGCAAAGATGATCCAAAATCTTGAAAACAAAATGGTGTTACACATAAAGAGACTATAGACAAGGATTGAGAAGATGTAAGAAACGTTTAACAAGGACCTAGAAGAAATAAAAAATTAAATCAATAATAAATAATTTAATAACTGAGATCAAAAACACTCTGGAGGGAAACAACATTAGAATAACTGTGGCAGAAGATAGGATAAGTGAGGTGGAGGATAGGATGGTGGAAATAAATGAAGCAGAGAGGAAAATTTTTTAAAAAAAGGAATTAAAAGAAATGAGGACAATCTCAGAGACTCAGGGACAATGTCAAATGCCCCAACATTTGAATCATAGAAGTCCCAGAAGAAGAGGAAAAAAAGAAAAGACATAAGAATACACTTGAGGAGATAATAGTTGAAAACTTCCCTAAAATGGGGAAGAAAATAGCCACCCAAGTCTAAGAAACCCAGAGAGGCCCAAACAGGATAAACCCAAGGTGAAACACCCCAAGGCACATATTAATCAAACTAATGAAAATCAAACACAAAGAGCAAATATTAAAAGCAGCAAGGTCAAAAACAACAAATAACACATAAGGGAATCCCCATTAGGATAACAGCTAATTTCAATAAAAACTCTTCATGCCTGCAGGGAATGGCAGGACATACTTAAAGTGATGAAAGAGTAAAACTTACAACCCAGATTGCTGTACCCAGCAAGGATCTCATTCAAATATGAAGGATAAATCAAAAGTTTTAAAGACAAGCAAAAACTGAGAGAATTCAGCACAACCAAACCAGATCTTCAACAAATGCTAAAGGATCTTCTCTAGACAGGAAACACAGAAAATGTGTATAAGCATGAACTGAAAACAACAATGTATATGGCAACAGGATCACACTTATCAATACTTACCTTAAATGTAAATGAGTTGAATACCCCAATCTAAAGACAAAGACTGGCTGAATGGATACAAAAATAAGACCCCCATATATGCTGCCTACAAGAGACCTACCTCAAAACAAAGGACACATACAGATTAAGAATGAACACCTGGAAAAAGATATTTCACCCAAATGGAGACCAAAAGAAAGCAAGAGTCGCAATACTCATATCAGATAAAACAGACTTTGAAATAAATGTCAAGAAAAGAGACAAAGAAGGACACTACATAATGATCATAAAGGATCAATCCAAGAAGAAGATATAACAATTATAAATATATATGCACCCAATATAGGAGCACTTCAATATGTAAGGCAAATGCTAACAAGTATGAAAGTGGAAATTAACAGTAACACAATAATAGTGGGAGACTTTAATACCCCACTCACAACTATGGATAGATCAACTAGACAGAAAATTAGCAAGGAAACACAAACTTTAAACAATACAATGGACTAGTTAGATCTAATTGATATTTATAGGACATTTCACTCCAAAACAATGAATTTCACCTTTTTCTCAAGTGCACAGGGAAACTTCTCCAGGATAGATCACATCCTGGGCCATAAATCTAGCCTTGGTAAGTTCAAAAAAATTGAAATCATTCCACGCATCTTCTCTGATCACAATTGAGCAAGATTAGATGTCAACTAAAGGAGGGAAAAAAAAAAAAAACAACAACAACAACTATTAAAAATACCAACATATGGAGGCTAAACAACATGCTTCTGAATAACGAACAAATCAGAGAAGCAATCAAAAAAGAAATCAAAATATGCCTAGAAATGAATGAATATTAAAACAAAACAACCCAAAACGTATGGGACTCAGTAAAAGCAGTGCTAAGGGGAAGGCTCATAGCAATACAAGCTTACCTCAAGAAACAAGAGAAAAGTCAAATATCCTAATCTACACCTAAAGGAACTAGAATAGGAAAAATGAAGAGCCTCATAGTTAGTAGAAGGAAAGAAATTTTAAAAATTAGGGCAGAAATAAATTCAAAAGAAACAAAAGAAACCATAGCAAAAATCAACAAAGCTAAAAGCTGGTCCTTTGAAAAAATAAATAAAATACCAAACCGTTAGCCAGAATCATCAAGGAATAAAGGGAGAAGAATCAAATCAACAAAATTAGAAATGAAAATGGAGAAATCACAACAGACAACACAGAAATACAAAGGATCATAAGAGACTACTATCACCAACTATATGCCAATAAAATGGATAACGAAGAAGAAATGGACAAATTCTTAGAAAAGTACAACTTTCCAAACTGAACCAGAAAGAAAGAGAAAATCTTAAAAGACCCATCACAGGTATGAAAATTGAAACTGTAATCAGAAATTTTCCAGCAAAAAAAAAAAGCCCAGGGCCAGATGGCTTCACAGCTGAATTCTACCAAACATTTAGAGAAAAGCTAACACCTATCCTACTCAAACTCTTCCAGAAATTTTCAGAGGAAGGAAAACTTCCAAACTTATTCTATGAGGCACCATCACCCTAATACCAAAACCTAACAAAGATGCCACACGAAAAAGAAAACTACAGGCCAATATCACTGATGAACATAGATGCAAAAATCCTTAACAAAATTCTAGCAATCAGAATCCAGCAACACATTAAAAAGATCATACACCATAACCAAGTGGGCTTTATCCCAGGGATGCAAGGATTCTTCAATATCCACAAATCAATCAATGTAATACACCACATTAACAAATAGAAAAATAAAAGCCATATGATTATCTCAATAGATGCAGAGAAAACCTTTGACAAAATTCAGCATTCATTTATGGTAAAAATCCTCCAGAAAGTAGGAATAGAAGGAACATACTTCAACATAATAAAAGCCATATATGACAAACCCACAGAAAACATTATCCTCAATGGTGAAAAATTGAAATCATTTCCCCTAACATTAGGATCAAGACAAGCGTGCCAACTCTCACCACTACTATTCAACATAGTTTTGGAAGTTTTGGCCACAGCAATCAGAACAGAAAAAGAAATAAAAGGAATCCAGATTGGAAAAGACGAGGTAAAACTCTCACTGTTTGCAGATGACATGATCCTCTACAAAGAAAACCCTAAAGAGTCCCCTGGAAAATTACTAGAGCTAATCAACGAATATAGTAAAGTTGCAGGATATAAAATTAACACACAGAAATCCCTTGCATTCATATACAATTACAATGAGAAAACAGAAAAATAAATTAAGGAAATAATCCCATTCATTTTGCAACCAAAATAATAAAATACTTAGGAATAAATCTACTTAAAGAAACAAAAGAACTATATATATAAAACTATAAAACACTGATGAAAAAAATCAAAGAGGACCCGAATAGATGGAGAAATATATCATATTCATGGATCAGAAGAATGAATATAGTGAAAATGAGTATACTACCCCAAACAATCTATAGATTCAGTGCAATCCCTATCAAGCTACCAGTGGTATTTTTCACAGAGCTAGAACAAATAATTTCACAATTTGTATGGAAATACAAAAACCCTCGAATAGCCAAAGTAATCTTGAGAAAGAAGAATGGAACTGGAGGAATCAACCTGCCTGACTTCAGGTTATACTACAAAGCTACAGTCATCAAGACAGTATGGTACTGGCACAAAGACAGAAATATAGATCAATGGAACAAAATAGAAAGCCCAGAGATAAATCCACGTACATATGGACACCTTATCTTTGACAAAGGAGGCAAGAATATACAATGGAGAAAAGACAATCTCTTTAACAAGTGGTGATGGGAAATCTGGTCAACCACCTGTAAAAAATGAAACTAGAACACTTTCTAACACCATACAAAAAAATAAACTCAAAATGGATTAAAGATCTAAATGTAAGACCAGAAACTATAAAACTCCGGGAGGAGAACATAGGCAGAACACTCTCTGACATAAATCACAGTGGGATCCTCTATGACCCACTTCCCAGAGGAATGGAAATAAAAGCAAAAATAAACAAATGGGATCTAATTAAAATTAAAAGCTTTCGCACAATGAAGGAAAGTATAAGAAAGGTGAAAAGACAGCCTTCTGAATGTGAGAAAATAAAAGCAAATGAAGCAACTAACAAAGAATTAATCTAAAAAATACACAAGCAACTCCTGCAGCTCAATTCCAGAAAAATAAACGACCCAATAAAATGGGCCAAAGAACTAAATAGACATTTCTCTAAAGAAGACATACAGATGGCTAACAAACACATGAAAAGACGCTCAACATGGCTCATTATCAGAGAAATGCAAATCAAAATCACGCCAGTCAGAATGGATGTTATCCAAAAGTCTACAAGCAATAAATGCTGGAGAGGGTGTGGAGAAAAAGGAACCCTCTTACATTGCTGGTGGGAATGCAAACTAGTACAGCCACTATGGAGAATAATGTGTAGTTTTCTTAAACTATTGGAAGTAGAACTGTCATATGACCCAGCAATCCGACTGCTGGGCATATACACTGAGGAACCCAGAATTGAAAGAGACATGTGTACCCCAGTGTTCATCTCAGCACTGTGTATAATAGCCAGGACATGGAAACAACCTAGATGTCCATCAGCAGACGAATGGATAAGAAAGCTGTGGTATATATACACAATGGAATATTACTCAGCCATTAAAAAGAATAAATTTGAATCAGTTCTAATGAGGTGGATGAAACTGGAGCCTATTATACAGAGTGAAGTAAGTCAGAAAGAAAGATACCAATACAGTATACTAAAGCATATATATGAAATTTAGAAAGATGGTAATGATAACCCTATATGAGAAATAGCAAAAGAGACACAGATGTATAGCACAGTCTTTTGGACTCTGTGGGAGAAGGCGAGGGTGGGATAATTTGAGAGAATAGCATTCAAACGTAAATATTATCATATGTGAAACAGATCACCAGTCCAGGTTCAATGCAAGAGACAGGGTGCTCAAGGCTGGTGCACTGGGATGACCCAGGGGGTGGGGTGGGGAGGGGGGTTCAGGATGGTGAAACATTTACACTCATGGCTGATTCATGTCAATGTATGGCAAAAACCACTACAATATTGTAAAGTAATTAGCCTCCAATTAAAATAAATAAATTAAAAAAATAAAATTTAAAAAATAAATTAAAAAAAATCATATTGAATGGTATAAATGTACCACAGTTTATCAATTTACCTATTGAAGAACATCTTGGTTGCCTCCATGTCTTGGTTATTATGAATAGACCTGAAACAGTAGTTGCAGGTTTTTGAGTGCACTTAAGTTATTAAACCATTTGGGAAAATTATCTAATAGCATGATTTTTGCATTTTTATGTTAAGACTACGTTTAGGTTAAGAAACTGCCAGACTATTAATATTTTCCAAAGTGGCTGTATGATTTTTCATTCCCACCAGCAATGAATGAGAATTCCTGTTGTTCCATAATTCTCTCCAGTATATGATGTTGTTAGTATTTTAGATTTTAAACATTCTATTCAGTGTATAGTGATTTCTCATTGGTGTTTTAATTTGCATTTCCTTGATGACATATGATATTGAACATATTTTCATATTTTTATCTTTTTTCTGTATGTCTTCTAGGTTGAAGGGTCTTTTTGGACATTTTGCTCATTTGCTAAGAACTTTCAAAAATTATTATTATTGTTGAATTTTTAAGAGTTCTTTGTATATTTTATATACAAGTCCCTTACATATTGTCCTTGTCTGTTTTTTCCTTTCTCTGAAGAGTATTTTACACAGAGCAAAAGAATTAATTTTAATGAAACCTGATATTAATTATTTCTTTTACAGATTGTGTTTTTGACATGGTTTCTAAAAAGTTGCCACCAAACTCAAGGTCACCTAAATATTCTCTGTTAATATCTCTCTATAATAGAGATAATTAATAGCTCTATTAAACATATTGCAGACATTCCTTATAATCCACAAACACAAGACACAATTAAACAAACATAAAACATACTGAAACTACAAATAAAAAAATTAAATAAGGGAAAATACACATGAACACTTTTATCTTCATTATCCAGAGCAGACTTTACTAGATTCCAATGCAATATATTCTTTAAGCCTATAACTATTGTTAATATAGCTTTATTTGTTTAAAATTTTTAAAACTTACTGCAAGGAGATATTCTGACAAAAGTAGAAAAACATTTCAAGACATTGAAGGACACCTCCTTTCCTTTGCCCATTTGGTATCAAGATGGGTTAACTAATCAATGGAAATCTAGGGAACTAATCTTACAGGGAAAGGGGTATGCTTGTATTTCTCCAGATGGATCCAATGAACTCACATGGCTTCCTCTTCAGAAGATTTGACCTAAAGGGGTCAAAGACTTGACCAGCGTTCAAACTAGAGATGAAACAACAAAGACCCCAAGAGGAAGAAATTCCAATACAAGCCATAATGGCTTTAAAAATTTCCAAAAAAAAAAAATGCCACACTCAACGTTATCGACCTTATGATCTCCCTACTTGGGAGACAGATATAAACCCTTACTAATTAAGGTGAAAATCTGATTTCTCAACAGGCAATGCCTCAGAATCCTGACAATATTTTTGTTGCTATGCTTTCTTTGCTTGCTTTTGCTTCCCCTGCTCAGGCTGACTTGATTGATCACACTTATTGGGCTTATGTACCTAACCCCCCCCCCCCAACCTTTTATTGTAGCTTGTAGAATGGATAGATATAGGACCAATCATATCCACTAATGACTCAACACATGTGTCCCCTCTTTGGAGCTTGGAGGGGCCCTCTCATCTTGAGGAAGAAGGAAGACTAATTAACATTTCTCTAGGCTATGAAATCCTTCCTTTATGCATGGGCCCAACAAAATTATGCATTAATGTTAGTCAACAAACATGGGCTTTTGTCATGCCTCCAAAAAGGAACTTCCACACATTTCTTGGACTGATTACTGCCCTGTCCTTTTATGAAAACCATGTCAATACTACCAAAACTCTAGGAAAAGGACAAAAGTTAGAATGTAAGGGGTTTATTTATAAAGACTTTAAATATACTCCTGTTTATTGAGATAAATGTCAGGTTAAATCAGGGAAATTAATGTTTATGGCCAATTACATCATTATTGATTGGGGACCCCATGGTATGTGGTTATCTAACTGCTCAGATGATGTTAACAACACTATGTGTAACTATGCTACTCAAGTAACATGGAAGGTTACTGACACTACAATGGAGCATTACCATGACAAAGGACTTCTTGGGCTGCTTGACGGTGAAATGTCTCCCCCCGCCCTCTGTCCTCGAATTGTCCTCGATAAATAGATTGGGCCTGAACAATGGGACATCTGGAAACTTGCTGAGAGCACCAAAGAACTTGGGACTTGGACTGGACATTTCTCAGGGACCAATCATAGTAATAGAAACAATTTATTTCATTTTAATCAATCATATTTCATACAAGCTTGTCCTCTCCTTCCCTTTGTTGTAGCTGTAGGAAGTTTACAATTCAATAAGACTTTATGCACTGTAACTTATATAAATTGCAAATTATATACTTGTCTTAACCCTTCTGTTTCCTTAAGAAATGAATCCCTTTTGATTCTTCAATCTCGATGCAGTCTGTGGTTATCAATAAATCTCCAGCGGCCGTGGGAAGAAGGTCCCATGGCTGAACTTGCTTCCCAGTTACTTAATAAACTGCTCCAGTGATGTAAACGATTCATTGGTTGGCTGATCCTTGGCATTTTGGGATTAATGGCTATTTGCACCACTGCTGCCATCACTGGCATTGCTTTACAAACCTCAATTCAAACACATTATTTTATCCAAAATTGGACTAAATATGCTCATACTATGTGGGCCACTCAGGCTCAGATAGATGAGGATATTCAAGATGAAATACAGGAACTAAAAACAGCCATCAAATGGGTTAGAGACCAATTAATAGATGTACAAAAACAGGTGATGGTAAAATGTGATTGTAATTCAACTCAATTTTGAGTTACTCCTGTTCAATTCAATCATAGTGACTACAACTGGGAACAAATCAAATTTCATTTACAAGACATACATGATAATGCCTCTCTGAATGTACAATTATTACAAAAAGAAATCTTTAAAGCTTTTCCAAAAATCTGGCCTCTTTCACTAATTTGAAAACTTTAACTGAACAATTAGCTGATCCATTATCTGGGCTAGATCCACACAAATGATTTCAAACATTACTCACAGCATCAGGTCTGGAACTAACTTTGATGATTGTCTTGACAATTATATTTGTTGTCTACCATTGCCTTTATGCAAAAATTGTTAAAACTAAACAAACTCAAATGGTAAGGACGTTTTAACAAATACAATAAATAAATAAGGGGGAATTATCAGGGAATGTTTAACAGGAGGATTCCTACATGCTGTTTCTCATAAATCCTCTGTTCTTATCAGTTTTTGGCAACAGAAACGAGTGGAATGGCACGCTGCTCCCAGGACTGAGGTCATAGGATGAGACATGCTTGAATCTCCTTCAGTAAACCATCCTCCTTACAACAAAACTGCTTAGTTTCAGTCCTCTTTCTTGAGATGTGGATTGTCTCCTGACCTTGTGACCATTGTTAATCCCTTGTTCCCTTGGTAACAGTTGCTGTATGTTTGGTTTTCTGATCTTTATCATCGTTGAAAGAAACTCCTTGTACAACAGCCTATATATGCTCACAGAAAGATCATTAAAGCACCTTTGCTCTATCAGATCTTGGGTCCCTGTGTCTTTCTCTCTCTCTCTATCTCTGCCTCTCTCTCCTTCTCTCTCTCTCCCTCTGGCTAATTCTCTGGAACGTAGAAACCCACCGAGCTCATTCTCCTGCCTGGGCTTACAAGACCCCTTCAAGAGGGCACCCTGTGCCTTCGTAAAACCCTGTTCTAGGGTTTTATTGATTCTCTGCATGAATGAGAGAGTATTAGCTTCATTCTCTCTTTCACTTTCTTATCATTGACTCCAGACCACCAGGTTCTGGTCCATTAAAGGACTGCAACACTCTTGTGTTATCTTTTTAAATTATAATAATCTCATGTTCTACATTTAGATCTATGATCCATCTTGAATTAATTGCTGTGTTGTTTAAAGTCTGTATATAGATTTTTTAATTGAAGTATAATGACTCACAATGTTATATTAGGTCTACACATACAACACAATAGATAAGAGCTCACTCGAAAGCCTCCATATGTACACTGAAACCAAGCTGCATCCTAGACCCAACAGGTTCCAGACCAAGACATACCACACTAATGCTCAAAAAAAGCAGGAACACAACCATGAGCATTAAAAGACAGACTGCCCAAAACCATGCAAAACCCATAAACACCCTGAAACTCACTACTGGACACTTCATTGCACTTCAGAGAGAAGAGATCTATTCTGTCCACCAGAACACAGACTTAAGCTTCCCCTAACCAGGAAACACTGACAAGCCACTAGTCCAACCCCACCCACAGGGAGCAGGCTCCACAACAAAGAAGAACCATGAACTTCCAGCCTAGAGAAAGGCCACTCCAAACACAGCAATCTGAAAAAAATGAAAAGGTAGAGAAATATTCAACAGGTGAAGGAACATGATAAATGCCCAACAAACTAAACAGAAGAGGAAGAGACAAGGAGTCTACCTGAAAAAGAATTCAGAATAATGATAATAAAAATGATTCAAAATCTTGAAAACAAGATGGAGTTACAGATAAAGAGACTATAGACAAGGATTGAGAAGATGCAAGAAATGTTTAACAAGGACCTAGAAGAAATAAAGAAGAATCAATCAATAATGAATAAATCAATAACTGAGATCAAAAGCACTCTGGAGGGAAACAACAGTAGAATAAATGAGGCAGAAGATAGAATAAGTGAGGTGGAAGATAGGATGGTGGAAATAAATGAAGCAGAGAGGAAAAAAGAATTAAAAGAAAAGAGGACAATCTCAGAGACCTCTGGGACAATGTCAAATGCCCCAACATTCAAATCATAGGAGTCCCAGAAGAAGAAAAAAAGAAAGGGCATGAGAAAATACTTGAGGAGATAATAGTTGAAAACTTCCCTAAAATGGGGAAAGAAAGGGCCACCCAAGTCCAAGAAACTAGAGAATCCCAAATAGAATAAACCCAAGGTGAAACACCCCAAGACACATATTACTCAAACTAAAGAAGATCAAATACAAAGAACAAATATTAAAAGCAGCAAGGGAAAAAATAACAAATAACACACAAGGGGATCTCCATCAGGATAACAGCTGATCTTTCAATGGAAATGATTCATACCAGAAGGGGATGACAGGACATACTTAAAGTGATGAAAGAGAAAAGCCTACAACCCAGATTACTATACCCAGCAAAGATCTCATTCAGATATGAAGGGGAAATCAAGAGCTTTACAGACAAGCAAAAGTTGAGAGAATTCAGCACCATCAAACCAGCTCTTCAGCAAATGTTAAAGGATCTTCTTTAGACAAGAAACACAGCAAAGGTTTATAAACTTGAACCCAAAACAACAAATTAAATGTTGCATTTCAGAGAGAAGAGATCCATTCTGTCCACCAGAACACAGACTCAAGCTTCCCTAACCAGGAAACACTGACAAGCCACTAGTCCAACCCCACCCACAGGGAGCAGGCTCCACAATAAAGAGGAACCATGAACTTCCAGCCTTATCAATAATTACTTTAAATGTAAATGGATTGAATGTCCCAACCAAAAGACAAAGACTAGCTGAATGGATACAAAAACAAGATCCCTATACATGTTGTCTACAAGAGACCCACTTCAAACCAAGGGACACATACAGGCTGAAAGTGAAGACCTGGGAAAATTTATTTCTTGCAGATGGAGACCAAAAAAAAGCAGAAGTAGCAATACTTGTATCAGATAAAATAGACTTTGAAATAAATGTTGGGAAAAGAGACAAAGAAGGACACTACATAATGATCAAAGGATCAATCCAAGAAAAAGATATAACATTTATAAATATATATGCACTCAACACATGAGCACCTCAATACGTAATGCAAGTGCTAACAAGTATGAAAGGGGAAATTAATGGTAACACAATAATAGTGAGAAACTTTAATACCCCAATCACCCCTATGGATAAATCAAACAAACAGAAAATTAGCAAATAGTGGAATTTCTAGTTCATATGGTCATTCTATTCTTAAATATTTGAGGACTGTTTCCATACCATTTTCAATAGTGGCTGTACCAATTTACATTTAATTAAGGTTTACAGATTCCATAGTTCAAAATAAGATCCACAGTCATTAATTACCAGTAGGATTTTTCATTCAAATATTTAGTTATTCTAGCTTCATAGAAAGTCTTGATGTCAGGTAGAAAATCCTCCATCTTTTTTTCTTCTGACTTCCTAATATTTGGCTGAGGATTTGATGCTTCTGAACAGTGGTGTTGGAGAAGACTCTTGAGAATCCCTTGAACAGTAAGGGGATCCAGCCTGTCCATCCTAAAGCATATCGGTCCTGAATATTCATTGGAAGGACTGACTGATGCTGAAGCTGAAACTCCAATACTTTGGCCACCTGATGCAAAGAACTGATTCATTAGAATAGATCCTGATGCTGGGAAAGACCTAAGGCAGGAGGAGAAGGGTATGACAGAGGACTGAAGGTTAGATGGCATCACTGACTCAATGGACATGAGTTTGAGTAAACTTCGGGACTTGGTGACGGACAGGGAGGCCTGGCATGCTGCAGTCCATGGGGTCGCAACGAGTCGGACATGACTGAGTGACTGAACTGATATCTTCTACTGATATGTGTTATTCTATAATCTTTATCTCTTCAAAAATCACTTTTCCATTATTTGAAAGAAGTTCTGACCCAAAGAGGAGGTACATGTGTAGTTATTTGTGAATTAATTCACAGGTAGGATTTGTAGCCCAAAATGGCCAATATTCTAGGTTCACTTATTTAATGTTATTAATTAATTCATTAATATTAAATTATTCATTTATTCACTAAATATTTATTTAAAAGTTTATAGTTTACATAATTTAGTATTATATTTAAGATTTCAGAGAAGTAATGACATTGATGTCAAATACAGATCACTCTGGTTTAGAATCTAGGATGAAAAGTTCCCACAAATAGCTCTTAGTTGTAAGAAAGCTATTTTAGGTTATATGAGAAATTCTATTTAATAAAAAAAAAAAAAAATCTTTAAATTTCTCTAAAAAGTATGACATGGGGTGTTTATTTCCTTATTTACATACAGTTACTATGTAAAATGGCTCACAGAATTTTCCTAGTAGAAATAATTGATTTTGAATAGTTTGTTGGAGATTGAATTCTTTCCCTTCAAAATTGGTATGCTGAAGTCCTCACTCCCTTTGCTTCAGAAAGAGGTAATTAAGTTAAAATGATGTCATATTGCTGGACCCTTATCCAACAAGACCTGTGTCTTTATAAGAGATGATTTAAAGAGACACAGAAACAGAGAGAAGACCATGTGAAGACATAGGGAGAAGATGGCCAACCACAAGCCAAGAGGAGGATCTGGAAGAAAGTAGCTGCTTACACCTTCATCTCAGACTCACAGCCTCCAGTATTGTGAGAAAATATATTTCTGTTGTTTAAGCCAGGTAGAAAAACTGTCTTCCACAAAACCAGCCCTTGGTTCCAAGAAGGTTGGGGATTGATGGCTTAAGTAACCTATCTGCAGCACTGTGTTACTTCAGTCCCAACAAACTAATACACCTCCTCAGTGCTCACTTCAGTGACAGCAAAGGGAGGAAAGAGCACACAACCCACAACAAGAAAAGAAGACTAAAGCAGCAAATGATTATGAATGTAGCAGGTCAATCTAAGCTGGCGGAGGGTGATTCCGGAAAACACCAGTTCTCATCACGGAACTTGGAAAGGTTTTGAGGCCTGGTATGAAAGTGGGAAGGTGAGTGTGGCTGAAAACAGGAAGGCAGATTAAAAAAAAAACCTGTGTCAGCTGCAGCATTGTAGCACCCCTAGATATTCTATCCTCACCTCCACTTCCAGAGGACTCTCATTTCACATTCTAGGAAGGCTTAGAGGCACTAAGCCAGAGTTTCTACTCAGAACAAAGGCATTAAGAAAGCTGACACAGGAAAAAAAGGACACTCACTTTTTAAGTGAGACTGTGTCCACTCCCAACAGTCTGACTGAATGATGACAGTCAGGCATTCCACTTTGCCATGACAGAACATCTGTCATTGAGCAAAAAATAAAGCCACTTACAAAATAATGATACTAAATAATAATACTAAATATATAGTATGCATATATATCTATCTTAAGTTAAATATATAGTAATTATGAACCTCAATAACAATCTTATGGATTAGGCATTCTTACTGTTATTTTATTTTCTATTTGAACTCAGTATAACGAAGGTTCCAAGGGGTTCAGCAATTGGACACTGAGTCACTTCCTCACTGATTTGTTTCTAATAGGAAAATAAGTATCTCATAATAGCAGAAGCTCAGTAAACATTGGATGAACAACGGAATGCTTGAATTCTTACTTCAAAGATGAAGAGATTAAGTTTCATAGGAGCTAAGTAATTATTCTAAATTATAAAAAATAGTCAAGAGGAACACCTAAACTACTTCATTCCCAAAGACCTGTAGATATTAATAGCTGGAGGCCATTCCCTAAAGCTTATAACCCACTACTCTGCTAGGCACTCATGGACTATTTGCTGTTTTCTATGGAGCAATAATTTAGGTACAATAAAGTTCCTTTTTTTCCTTATGTGTACAATCCTAAGAACTTTCACAACTATACAAAGTCATATAAACTCCTTCCAGAACCAAGAGAGAGAATATTCTTATCATCTCCCCAAATAATTTCACAAGTTTATAAATAAACTCCTTTCCCACCCACATCCTTTGGCAAACAATGATCTGTTTTCAGTCCTTAGATTTTTGCCTTTTGAAGAAGGTCATGTAAATAATTAAATGTCTTGTATGCTTGGTTTCCTAATCTTTGCATGATGCTTTTAAGATGTCCCCCATATACACTTTTTACATTTTTTAATGCATGAGTATTTCATTCCTTTACACTGCTGAATTGTATTTTATTAAGTAAATACATCACATTTTGTTGATTCAGAAGTTAATGTATATTTTGTTTTTAGATTTTGAAAATTATGAATAATTAGTATGCAGGCTTTCATGTAAGCATACTTTTTTTTTTTTTTTTTTTTTCCTCTCTCTCTAGGGCAAATACTTAGGAGTATTGGGTTGCTGAACCACATGATAAAACTATGCTTAACATTTTAAGAAAGTGGCAAACCATTTTCCAAAGAGGATGTTCTTTTTGCACTGATGCCAAATGCTTCAAAATGTCCCTAGTAATTAGCATTTACAGTTTGTTTCCCTTTCTTTTCCTTTCTTTTTTCCTTTGCCTTTCTTCCTCTCTCTCTCTTTCCTTCCTTCCTTTCTTTCTTTTCTGCCATTCTCCTGAGTATGTTCTGGTACCTCACAGTGAATATAATCTTTATTTCCCTAATAAAACATCTTTTCATATGCTTATTTGCCATTCCTACTAATAAATGTTTTATTTGCATACACCTGCTTCTTTAAGAAAAAAATTAACTTACCCAGTTTATTTATTCACATCAAATTAAATAAAATGTTTTTATGAGAATTAAGTAGGTTCACACATTAAATACACATATCCAACACAAACAATAAATATCATTTTCTTTCCTCTTACTCAAGTTTTCATCTTTTCCTTTCTGTGTTCAGAGGTACCACCTTCTGGAGGGATAAATCACAAGTACTCCAGACTGTCCTAACTGCCACTCCCAACTTCTCTTTCCTGTATTCACCTTATAGGCTACTCATTTTCCTCAAAACTTCTTTTTTATGCCAATGCTCTGTTGAAAAACTTTCAACACCTCCTCATCGCCTATGGGAAAAAATGTATGATTTAAGCTTGTTCCTAATTTTCTTCAGAGTCTTTCCTAATTGGCTGTCTCCAATCTTATTTCAGATTAATCATATTTGCCGAAGGTAGTAAGTAGATTTATTATTATTATTTTCCCAAGTAGTGTATTTGCCTTTTACTTTCTGTATTTGTCCTGGTTCTCTCTCCTCTAATTTACATGCAAGTTTTTCACATCTCTCAATCTCAGCAACTTTTAAGTATCATGAGGACAGAGACTGAGTCATCCTGTTAACCATCAAGCTTTTCCCTGGAACTTTGAGTACAGTGTGATATGCTTATTAGATGTTTGTTAAATGAAAGAAGGGAGGGATATACTCTCCTGGCATCTGTTATTGACCTCCTATTTTATTTCAAAGCAGCTTATTTTTCTCTGACTTCTAATATCATTTTTCCCTTTAAGTCTCATGTAGAGAAAAACTTTTTAAAAAATATTTTAAAATAATATTAGGCTTTAAAAATAACAGAGATCAACAATAACATTCCATAAGTATGTATGTTCATGCTATATTTCCCCTACTTGATTGAAGTTGTTTGAGAGTAAGAACAATTTATTTTTCTAAATTTCGTGTGCCACTGAAGAAAATGAAATGCAGACAATGATATAGATGGTCTTTCTTATTATTGAGAAATGATAATATTAAGCAAATGGCTTACAGACCATAGGGCTATGGACTGATTTGGTTATACAACACATTATTGATGTCTAAGCAAAAGAAAAAATAATAGGGATATAATCACTGAATAGATAACTCTTCCTACTAGACAAAGAAGATGTGAGAATAAGGAAAGGTTGGAAAAAATAAACTAGAGAAGCTTTCGAGTAAGGATATGTATGATATGGAAACAAGATTTTCTTGAAATTTTTCTTTCTCATGTTCGTGCAATCTCTTTTCTTAAAAAACAAAACAAAACAACAACTGTATTTCTATTCAGATTAAACTACACAATATACTTAAAACTTGATTTCAGGTAGTTGTTTAATAGATGACATAGATTAATTTCTCTCCCTTCACATTTTATGCGTATTCTGATTTCTTGCCCCTCATAAAGTTAATGTGCAAGATACTGTTTTAATGGGCTGACCAGAGGGAGTAACTGTTAAAAATTCCTCTATCCAAAAGGCTATTAAATTAGGAGCAGCTGATCTAGAATATATACAGCCCAAGGATTATATTCAATTCACTTCTACTTGACTGTGCTTTGAAAATGACTGCTATGCTGACCTGTCCTCCAAACCTAATGACTGTTTACCTGTTCTAGGAGTCCCTCAGATTGATGTATTTGGTGTCTCCAGGGTCTGCTGAATGTTCTGTTAAAAGCATATCACCAGTGAACTTACTTTGATTGAGACTGCCACAGTACAGAGGGCCTTCAATGATTTTTATATTATTAAAGGTATTTTATATAATTATGAACATTATGCTTGACCCTAGGATTATAGAGAATTTCAGATGTGTAGTTCAACCATTATCAAATAAGTTCAATTATTTTTTCAGCTCTCAAACCCACTCAGCATGCTTTCAAGGACAAGTCCTGGACAAACTCATTTTGAATTGCTTTCATTTTATGTATTATACCATGTTTATGTGGCTGAAATATTCCACAGAATGCTATGGTTAGGTAACTCAACCTACTTGGAAACATACTATGTTCATAAGGTAGAGAAACATTATAAAATGAGAAGTAGACACTACTTGAGTCAGGATAGACACTGTCTGGCCTGCCACACTCACTGTCCTCATTCTGACCCTGACGATCTAAAAATGGGAGATATCAATGCAAAG